>NC_089752.1:45832385-45912385 GCF_040412425.1 Macrobrachium rosenbergii | reverse complement strand
TCAGTGATCGCTGTTTTCTCTCTTTCTTTCATTCCTTCTTTCTTTCTACCTTATTCCATATCATACATAACATACATATATCTATATATATATATATTATATATATATATATATATATATATATATATATATATATATATATATACATATATATATATATATATATATATATATATATATATATATATATATATATATATATTTATATTTTAGTACATATATATATAAAATATTAGGATCTTATATATATATATATTGCATGTATAAATACAAAACCAATGTTTGGAATGTTCACGAAATAGACAAAAGGTATTCAGTTTTTCATTTTTAATGAATTAAATTAATCAGAATATATATAAATGAAAATAATATATAAGTAAATGCATGTATATATATATATGCAAATGTTTTGTGTGTGTGTTTTTGTGTGGTGTTGATATATATATGTGTGTGTATAAATTTTTAAATAATATATATATATAATAATATTATATATATATATATATATAATAGTATATATATATATGTTGCATGTGTTTATCACACAAACGTATTATTTCTGTTTATAGCAATGTTTGCATGTTTTGGGGATACTGATAGATTAAAGTATTTAAGTCACAAGCCAGGTTTTTTCTCTTTTCAATTCTGGTAATGAAGTTTTAAGTATTACCTTAGGACAACCATAAAAAAATTCTTCCATAATTCAATATATATGGTTCATTCATATTCACATGTTGTACGTTTCCAGGATCCTAGTAAAAAAGGGTTATAAAGATACATCTATATTTATAACCTTTAATGTTTTATTTACCTTGTCCGTGTATTATCACAGTGATATAGCAATTGAAAAATGTTTTCATTTTTTCCTTCTCCGTGTAGTTTGTATTAACTGGATTATAAAAAACGTTATTGAAAGTATTTTCATATTTGTTAGCCAAAATTAGGATTGTTAAGCATTGTTTTATCCATGTTTCTCTGTATTTCATATCTAGTTAACCACCACTGAATTTTCCTGTTTTATTCTCCTCTTTGATGTGCACCAACTAATCGTATAAGTCTCTGTTGATTAGTTAGAAACTGGAGGTCCACACCAAGCCTCCTTCTTTCTCTCACGCCTTACCTCACTTATGGGACGCTTAGTTCTAAGCAAGGCCCCTTGCTGGCGTAAGGGTGCCGTAACCCGTACCAGCGAGTCCTCCGACTTATTTTTCTACTTTTTAGTTTTCTGTAAAAGAAAACTATTGAGATGGCTTTGTCTGTCCGTCCGTCCGCACTTTTCTGTCCGGCCTCAGATCATAAAAACTACTGAGGCTAGAAGGCTGCACATTGATATGTTGATTATCCACCCTCCAGCCACCAAACACACCAAAATTGCAGCCCTCTGGTCTCAATATTTTTGTTTATTTTATTTAAGGTTAAAGTTAGCCATGATCGTGCGTCTGGCAATGCTATAGGACAGGCCACCACCGGGGCCGTGGCTGAAAGTTTCATCGGCCGCGGCTCATGCAGCATTATACCGAGACCACCGAAAGATAGATGTATTTTCTGTGGTCTTGATTATACGCTGTACAGAAAACCCGATTGCGCCGAAGAAACTTCGGCGCACTTTGTACTTTTTTCTACTTTTTATCGTTGTCGTTGGATGTTTGTAAGATACAGAGCCGCTCTTCTAACTGTTTCGTCAATGTTCAGCATAGTTTTGTTTTTATGACGTTTTGAATAAATGTTCTGTACATGAAATTTAGTTGGAATTGTTCATCATCACGTCTAATGTCACAACTGCCTATTGTGCATTTGAGTATCTGTTCCCTGATCGGTTTACATGATTTTGCTACCCTGCTGCCAGTAAAACCGAAATCTGAGCAGCGTGTAATCCTCTTGGAGGATTACACTTTGTAATATTTGAAATATGAAAAGTTTAGAGTACTTGTTTGCTAACCCCAGTTACTGTATATAAATTTTTGTTTGGAGAGAAGAGACAGATTTTGTTTGATATCAGTTGCCTTTTCAGTAACCCTGTCCCAAAAAATCATAGCAAGCATTTATTTCTGTCTTGATGCATCGGTCCACGTCCTCCCGACCTCACCCCGTTCTCTCGCTTTTACCCTCTGCTATTTATTCATAAGGTGTAGAAAAATGTAGGCCACAAACATACGTGCGTTAACAGCATGAACCTTGTAATAAAGCTTAGCAACGGTCTCTTTCCCGACCATTTGGGACTTTTCCCCTTTTTCACAAAGATTAACATCCATTTCCCGAGGAGCCTTGATGAAGTAAATTGCTGCCGTCCATGAATGTAGCTCAGCTCAGCGGGCCAACAAATTTTGCTACAAAGCTTGTATTTTGCTGTACTCTTCTTCCTTTTTTTTTTTTTACCAAGTTTCCTGTTTAGTTTTACTTGAGTGTTTAATACATGAAAGTGTAATATTTTATACGACTTTTTTTTTTTATTCCACTCACCTTGCTTATTGTATCATTGTTTTTCGTCATAACTTACACACTTATGGCATGCGGGATATTTTCGTACTTTGTTTCATCACACTCGTGGTTTAATGAGAGTCCATTGTCAAAGTATAGAGATTAGCCTGAAAATAACAGTCATATTCTTGATGGATTTGGACGTAGACCGGATGCATGTCACATGCTATACTCTGTGTAACTTTAGTAAATGGAATATGAAGGATTTATAGGTATGTCCTTAAATCCGAGGTCATTTCCTTCAAATACCAGTTGGGTGCGAAGGAAGTTAGGCCAATGTTTATACCGATCTCTGGGAACATGGCTGTGGCCAATTATACGCATTAATTGGGCCTCGGCAAGCATATACTAATGTTCTTGTACATTCCAGATTTATGAATATGAGAGCCTCTTAATTCCCTCCTCTTTTCCATCAACTTTCTAGTTTCCTTCGTATTGTCTTCCTTTTTAACCCTCATCCTCATCCCCCCTCCTCTTCCCCAGTGCTCTGCTTGAGCAGAGAAGTCTAACTCATTTAATTTTTCCTCGTTGTCTCAAAGTTTCCTGGGGGTTTAGGCGAACAATAGCGTGACAGCCACTCTGGGACTTGGGACCTGGGCCATGGGTGGCGTACGGACGGCGGGGTGGGGCGCTGGAAGAGATGGTTTTTGTTGTGCGGTGTCTGTCGGGATCAGAATTTACGGAATTGGGGTTTTTTGAAATCTTAGTGAACATACACGATACTTTAAGCCCAGCTTGTTCCAATAATAATAATAATAATAATAATAATAATAATAATAATAATAATAATAATAATAATAATAATAATAATTACAAGGACTGCATGATGGCGACAAGGTAATGACGAGAATCAAATGACCGACGTAATTTGTAAGGCCCACTTCCTCGCAATGTAATATTCACTTGTGGTGTATAGTTCACACTTGAGTTGGAAATTCATTGAAATTAGAATTTCAACCACTTTGTAACGTTCAAGTTTTAATATCTTTCTTACAGCCAGATGTTCTTAGACGTTTAAGAATCATAATTACAATATTCTTTATGTGTTATTTATAACATTTTCATCAGAATAGATAAATCAAGATATACTCGTACTCCTAGGACGTAATCGCTGTAATTAGTATCTCACTACGGTATGATATATTTTATTAAAATCTATGACTGTGTCTGCATATTTCTTTAAGTTACGACTTCATATCTTCAATGTTCATATCGTAATGAAGTTGTGTTGTTATGAATGTTCTTGAAGCAATAAAGATATTCATATATTCACTGCACCACTATTATGATTTGGAGTCATTTTCGCATCGACTATTTAAGAACGTGGCATTTATCATTACGATATGAATTATTAGTTACAGAACTGTAATTTAAATTCATTGTTTCTGAAACTTTATTTTACGCACTGCAAGTAAATATAAAGTTTGTGAAATACCCTCGAAGTCAGTCCGTCTCTCCGAGCTAGGTGGCGGTGTAGATTCATTTCCTCGGGACGTGGATCGCTTACGTGTTTGTGAAACAACCAATAACCCCATGTGCCTTCGTTGCATCACGGTGTCTTGTTCCCTCGCATGCTGCCACGACATTGCATGCACCTTGTTTCCAAGATTACCTGCAAGGCTTCCCTATCTCCTCCCCCTCTTCCGCGACATGGCATTGCAGTTGTCACCCATGCTTTTCTCCTGCTTACTCCACTGGTTTTAGTTTTCTGTAAAAGAAAACTATTGTGCCGGCTTTATATGTCCGTCCGCACTTTTTTTGTCTGCCTTCGGATCTTAAAACTGCTGAGGCTAGAGGGCTACAAATTAGTATGTTGATCATCCACCCTCCTCATCAAACATACCAAATTGCAGCCCTCTAACCTCAGCAGTTTTATTTTATTTAAGATTAAAGTTAGCCATAATCGTGCTTCTGGCGACGATATGGGACAGGCCACCACCGGGGCCGCAGCTGAAAGTTTCATGGGCCGCGACTCATACAGCATTATACCGAGACCTCCGAAAGATGGATCTATTTTCGGTGGCCTTGATTATACGCTGTAGCGGCTGTACAGAAAACTCGTTTGCTCCGAAGAAACTTCGGCTCATTTTTTACTTGTTTCTAACAGTGTCTTATTTGATGAGTTATTTTCCAATAACCTGACCCAAACAGGTTATCCAAGTGAGACAGTTGTGTTCGCACATTTTCCCCAGAGATTTACCAGATTTACCATTCTTTCTACCACAAGTTTGTGATCTCCAGTTACCATTGTCGTATTGCGAAATTTCTTTACCAATTTGTAATGTGGTTAATGACTTGAATAAGTTTAAGTATTGAGAAAGATAAGCAGAGTTACTTAAACCCAAATACTTTCAAGTAGGAAATATACCCCAAGTACTGCTTAATTAGTTGTTCATCGACACTTTCGGGTCGCATCCAGGGGTGGAAAGATGAAAAAAATAACAGATGTGTTTGATCTGCGCTCAGTAAAATGTATGTACCTTTATAATAATGATTTAAAACGGGAAGGTCTCAATGAGGCAATCCTCTTACCACCGGAGTGAAAACATTTATCAGATTCTTTCTCTCTCTCTCTCTCTTCCCCCGATGGCCATTGTCGAACATCCAAGAATTCTTCCTAAGTCATCAAAATGAAAAGAGAGAGTACTGTCCCTTATTATTATTATTATTATTATTATTATTATTATTATTATTATTATTATTATTATTAGTATTATTAGTAGTAGTAGTAGTAGTAGTAGTAGTAGTAGTAGTAGTAGTAGCAGTGGCATTTAGTATTATTATTATTATTATTATTATTAGTAGAATAGTTCCCAAATAGTATTTTTCCTGGATAGTAGTAAACTTAGTCAAAACAGTGAATCTTGAGATAACTCCTGCTCTTGTTTGCAGTAGTTATAGTAGCATGGAAATGAGCAGAATTTCTTTCAAAATATCTTCCCAAATCGTATTTTTCCTGGGTCATGTGTTGTGTTAAATGCTTAGTCAAGACTTAAAGGTGAATTTTTAGATAACTCTTGATCATCATTCGGTAGGCAATGTTTGCAGTTTGTTCTTTAGAAACCTTATCTTTTCGAAGGAAATTTAAATGAGCATTATAATTTATGTTTGAGAAATAAAAAAAGTTCCTATCTTACTATTAAAGGAATAGCTGGATTTAGATAATTTTAATTCCATGCATGTGTATGGATATTGTAATTAAATAAATGTGGCTTTGTGATAACCCTTTATTTTCTGCAAATTTAATAAGTTTTCTTAAATTTTTATATATTTTCTATTATATTTGTCATGTCTAGTATTATTGTGTGCAGTAATGCTGTTTATTGAAATACCAAGTGTCAGATCTTAAAAGGGTTAGTTTGACTGCGTGATTTTAGGGATACGATACATTTTTCTGTTTGAGTCATGTTTGCACAGCTGGTAGGCTAATGCTTACCCAGGTGTCAGGTGTTCAACCAGGGTAACCACCTCTTTTTCGAAGGATTGTGCCCAAACCACTTGAATAAATGCTGTCCTCAAAAGAGAGATGATGAGGTGACAGGTTTAGTAGATAATATTTGTGGACTGAGGTCAAGTGTAAAAAAACCCTTTTGCAAAGGTTTGTTTCTCCTATCTACTTAAACTGTCATTAAAAAACCAGATATGGGATGACAGGTTTTCAGATAACAGTGGTTGGCTTCAAAAGCTTGTTGTTTGAACAAGTGTGCAGGCAGGAAATCCCCCATGTCAATTTTCAGAAGATATGAATCATGAAAGGCCACAGAGACAACTTTCCATCTTTGACTGGCCTTTGTTAATAACTTTTCCCTTCTCCAGGAAATTTTTCTGTTATTATTTTTTCTTCCCTTCAGGGAATATTAATCAGGGTGTTCCCCAAAAATGTCTTTGTGCCAACAAAGGTTACTTCTATGTCATATGCTGTAGAATTTGGATGAAGCTGGAAAGATGGATCTATTAGCCTGTTAGAGTCTTGCATTTGAGTTGTCATGTTACAGACTCTCTCTTTCTTATAGTCTAAGCTTTCTTCAAAGGAGAGTTTTATAGGACATAATAGGTTTTGTGGTCACTGTTTTCACATGTCTTTGTAGGATCTGATTTTCCACTGAAACTGGGTAGTCTTACTAGGTATCAAATATAAAGTGTTTTTGTTGCAGCAAGGGATTTTACAAAAGTGATACAAGCTTGTTTAAGGTAAAGTGGATTTTTACTTATTACTACTATGTATAATAAGAAATATCAGGGAGATTTTGCCTTAGTGAAATTATTGTTGATAAATCTTTTGTGCATTTATTTGTGTGTTTGTGTTTTGTGCAATTTTGTGTGTGTTCTTGTGTTTGTAATTTCATAGTTTTACCCAAACTTTTGTGTTGGTGATTTAACATTTATTTACTTAACAATTTACATATTTTTGATACTTTAACATTGCATACTTGATTTGATTTTCATTTGTTAAGATTTCCTTTTCAGATCTTGAGTAATTCTTAATAGTTTAAATTTTGCTTAGTAAATGTAATTTCTTGATAAATTAGCTTTGTGAATTAATCTTGTTTAAGAATTAATTAAATTCATCTGTTGTTTTCAAGTAATGGTGAATTTTTCAGATTGTGAATGCTAATCATAAATTTTGAAGTTAAAAATAAATTTTCGTATTTAAAATTCTTAAACACAGTGTTTCATTTACTGACCACTAGTGAATAGGGGTATTTGTGTGTGCATAAGGCAAAGTGATAAACATGTTTTGTTCCCTTTAGTTTTACTGAAGTGAATTAAGACCAGGGAAACAATTATAGTTGTTTGATGAAGTGATGCCCTTTTTATCTAGTATATTTTAATACCTCACACATAACTCGATCAACTTAGTTTGAATTTTCAAGTGATAAGTAAGTTTTAAAGGGATCACTGTTACCTTTAGAGTGTTCAGTCATAATTTTATTGTTATGAGGGTTCAAAAGTATCTCACTGAAGTGAGGTAAATTTTTGGATTTTGTGACTAGTTGTGTGATAACCAGGTACTTGGTACACTTTATACATATATATATATATATATATATATATATATATATATATATATATATATATATATATATATATATATATATATATATATATATATATATATATATATATATATATATATATATATATATATATATATATATATATATATATATATATGTATATATACTGTTCTGTGTGTGTGTGTGTGTGTGTGTGTTCTGTGTGCATGTTTGTGTATATATTACTTGGTCACTCGGCCGAATTTCAATATATATATTTATAGGATTTTTTCTGGTGATATATTTTCGTTGCATATATATATATTCCATATAAGCTGTCAGGTCCCCGTTGTTTTATATATAAATGACAGTTGTGTGTGTGTTCTCTGTGTGTAAAATGTGTTGTGTAATGTGTGTGCTTGTTTGCCCACCTGTATATATATGTGTGTGGTAAAGTGTTTGTTTAGTTAAACCGTAGTGAGGTATACTTGCTCTTCATATGTAAGTTCATTGGGTGTATGTTTTACAGAATGGCAGAGAATGTTTTTTTTCTGATAAAAAGAATATTTTGTCTGTCTCACTCTTTCTGATCTCAGTATTCCATTAATTCTCAAGGTCCTGCTTTTTTAGACTACATTTTCATTAAATGACAGTTGATGTGAAGTGCCATTGCCAGAGTTCTTTGAGGGAGAGAGCTGGATCTTGTTGGGTAGGACTGTGGTTCGTTTCTGGCTTTTTGCCCACCTATCCCCCAGCTGTAAATTGGTATCAGCGTCTGTCAGGGTCAAGAAATTAGTGACGTTGCACTTTTCTGACTCACCCTCTGCAAAAAGAAATAGGCTTACGACGCAAAAATATGTATTTTTTTGTCTGCGCGACCAGCACAGAATCATGATATAATCCTTCCCCATCCGACCAAGCTTTCAGGTTGGGAACTCTAAAAAATCTCTCCTGCGTATCTAATAAGAATGAGAAATATTTTCCTGCCTGAATTTTACTAAAACGAAAACCCGACTCGACTCCAGTCACAAAACTGTAATTTTATTTGGAAGTCAACTCCTCCTCCTCCTCCCCCTGTAATAATTTTTGTGTTTTGTGAGTATGATTAAATGAAAACAGCAGAGGCAAAAAAATTACGTAAAAGCCACTAATATTTCCCCCCGCTCCCTCCTTTTGCCTTTGATGCATGACGTTGTTCTGCGTCTCTAAATAACAGATGCATAGTCTCTAATGGCTACGTGTCCGCTCTCTGTATATGAAAGATATGAAATATTTATTCTAGGTTTCTACGGTGCGTTGACTCTTTTCAATGAATGTCATTTTCGAATTTGCAAAGGACAATGAAATTCTGTAAATTCTGAGTATTAGTGTGTATATATTTATGTCTGACCAGTTCTGATTTATCAGTAATTTTTAGTAAGCACCCATTCATGAAATAGCCACAGTAATACTAGTAAGTTAACCGTATAATTTTCGTTTTCATTTGAAATCCACATTATCTTTGGAAATACATTGTTATCGCTCGTATTTTTATTCCTGTCGAGACTTTAATTGGGCATCTAGGCCAATTTTTTATTTTCTGAAACTTTTTAATAGCCGAGTGTTAATTAGGCTCGAAGTAAGTTTTAAAATTATTAATACGGAATTTTGCAGGAATTTCAAGCTTTCTTAAGAGGTAGCGCATCTCAGTAGCTAATTAATATTCTAACTGATTCCACTGATCCAGAATTATGAATTAGCTGCCTTTTGTAAATCGTTCTTTGTTATACAAATTGATTTGCACTTGTGTCTATTGCATTTACTATCTATCTAATAATCTCTCTCTCTCTCTCTCTCTCTCTCTCTCTCTCTCTCTCTCTCTCTCTCTCTCAATCTCAGTTTAACAGAATTATTTAGTAAGAAGTGTATACTTTAAATATCTTTATTACAAGTGAGGTAAATATCTTGTTAATTCTTAGTATGCGGTTATTTTCAGGAGTAAAAACTTGAGTGCAAATTATATATATATATATATATATATATATATATATATATATATTTATTTATATATATATATATATATATATATATATATATATATATATATATATATATATATATATATATTTATATATTATACATACATACATACATACATACATACATACATACATACATAATACGTCATATACATATAAAAATATATATATATATATATATATATCATATATATATATGTATATATATATATATATACATAATTATACATATTTTTTTTCAAATCATATTGAAGGATTAACTAGTAGTGCATCGATTTTAGGTATTTGCAAGGAAGTAAGTCTAGTTTCAGCCGTATCGACGTTTTATCTCTCAACCATGTTAATCATCAGTAATTGTATTATCTTTATTATTTCACTCTTATGCTAAGCGGCATGTCTGATTCTGTGTGTGTGTGAGTGCTTGTGCGTGTGCGTGCGTGCGGAAGTGCGCGCGCGCACGCGTTTAAATAACTCTGCACGTGTGAAGTACAGTCCGTATAGGAGTAGAGTGTTGTATAACCGTTATAGTCTTTTTAAAGATTTGATTTATTGCCTAGATTGTGTAGGCTTTTTTTTAAAAGGAAACTGCGGCATCGAAAAGCTGGAGTGGTCTTGATGCATGGCAGTTCAAAAACAGTAATATAATATTTTCATGGAACTGAGTCAAAGAGGCGGATGGTATAAATCGTCCTATTAGCTCAGCTTTACAGCGACCTTATGCGATGTGTATCATGTGGTTTATTTCCGTGAAACTCCCATTCAGGGAGTCTTGTTATCGATATAGAAGTAAATATACTCTACTTTTTATCACAATGGCATGCTTTTGGTGATTCAGTACGTTTTCAGCTGACCTTATGATAGTAATAGTAATATGCTTTAAGGTGGGTTTGTTGGCCCAGTTCTTCATTGGCGGTGGGTAGAGCTTCATCTCGTCATAATGTGGTTCCGCTGTTGGCCCAGCGTTCGACTCTCCGACCGGCCAATAAGAATTAGAGGAATTTATTTCTGGTGATAGAAATTCATTTCTCGTCATAAAGTGGTTTGGATTCAACACAAAAACCTCCAAAAACCTTTGTCCCAGTCGTAGTATGGTTTTCCACAAAAAAGTTTTTTGTCCCAGTCGGACCATGTTTTCTCTCCAAGAAGCTTTCTTTGTCCCAGTATGTTTCAGCTCAGTTGTCCCATGTTAAACCAAGATATAATTAACTTATAACTGCTTTGTCCCATTTGTTTTCGTCGCTAATCTTGGCTCAGATTATTATTATTATCAACCAAATCGTTTTTTTTCCTCCAAAAACCTTTCTTTGTCCCAGTGGTATATATGTTTTCCTCCAAGAACCTCCGTTTATCCCAGTCACATGTTTTCCTCCAAAAACCTCCCTTTGTCACAGTCGTATTTAGGTGGTCAAGAAGTTTTTGTTTGGGTTTGAAAGAATATATGTACTTTTTTTGTTTCCAAATATTTCTTAAACACGCGAAGGGATTTCCTTAATAATTTTCTTTTTCATGTATTATTAAACCATCCCAAACCATTCCTCGTTGATTTTGCTTTGAATGATATGGCGGGTCTGTCGTATCTCGTTATCTTCTTAAGTAGCTTATTATCAGAAAGGTTCGCAATTTTCCATTATTTTATTGTTTTCCAGTCTACTCAGTTTATCTTCCTTTACAATCAGTTTCACTTATCGTTTCTTCTTTATTTCACAGTAAATCCATGAACATTCTCCTGCCTCAAGTGCGTTCATTATTCTACGTCGAATTTTGTGGGTAGACAATTAAGCAACTGGTCATTTACGTACAACACTGTTAATCTTTAAATCCAAGTATAACATTTTACTTTTATATCCCCTTACAGCGTTAGCAAACATGTCTCGTGTTCTTTTTTTTATTAAACCACTTAGGAATAGTTACATAGATTGTTCGTACTGTATCATGTTAAATAAAGCCATTCATTTTTCTCTGCAAAGACCAGTTTAATCGTCTATTTCAGTAGTGATGATAACTTATAACGACCACCAATTCATTTAAAAGAAAAGTTGATTGACTTATCATATTATTGGCATGTGGACTACAGGAGAATTAGATGAATTAATGGATCCCCCTGTGGCTGTGACGTAATGTAACTTGTCGGAATCCAGGCATATCACCTAGAAACTATTCCGCATACGGACGGAAATACAGCATGCATATTGTATTTTGGGGAAAACCGTTATAGCCTTTTCTCCAATGCATGTCTTCTCCTTCGGTATACATTATACTTAAAACCTCATGGCTAATGGAGGGGTAGGATGACGGGTAGATTGTAAGAACCTGCGTGGAGTGTTGCTCTTAATAGCCGCGTCATGTGATGTAAATTCCCAATTTAATTTACTTTCTTCCGTTAGTATAGTCTTATCCCTTCTACGGCGTTACGATACAACAGAAAATTTCCTCCTCCTCCTCTCATTCGTTGCAGATTAATAATTCAGTCCTCCTTGTTGTGAATTTCCATTAACATTGGTTGCTCTCATCTTATGTCACTGTCAGTTTCAAGAATTTCATTTTTACTCTAGTACCGCTGTGCTCAGATATGAGGCGACGTGATTCTTTTAGTATTCCAAAATCTCAGACTCAACGTAACGTTGCCAAGTAGCGTTATTTTTTTTTTTTATTTCCAATGTCATACATGTCGACAGCTTACGAATTCACAGTTAGCACTATTTTTCGTATGGTTATATAAATATGATCCCTTTTGTGCATTGGTATAATTCCTAACCTCTGTGATTTGAACTGTTTTTCTTTATTACATTGTTTAGCTGAAAGCACGGTGTGATAAGGTTAACTGTGCCGATTGAAGGCGAGCTTAACGTGCTCCTCTGGCTGGTCAAGGTAACTAACTCTGCAGTATTACAACAGTAGACCTAATAAGCTCAACAGTCTTAACAACATTTTCAAAATATGAATATGAATTACTACAAGTTTTC
This sequence comes from Macrobrachium rosenbergii, assembly GCF_040412425.1. Classification (NCBI taxonomy): domain Eukaryota; kingdom Metazoa; phylum Arthropoda; class Malacostraca; order Decapoda; family Palaemonidae; genus Macrobrachium; species Macrobrachium rosenbergii. The sequence continues at coordinate 45,899,929 of NC_089752.1, read as the reverse complement.
TTTTCATGTTGAAGTTTTGGGCTGTGCTCAACCTGCCTGTGTGTTGCAAAATGATTTATAGGTCTAAAAAAATAATCTAAGCCTTCTGAGATGTAATCTACGTTACTAAAGAATTTATATGTAGAGATTACATATTCTTTGAGGAATAAAAGATGATGATGATTTTCATTATATGGAGAATATTGCTATTAATCAAAATATGTATGTTAGTATTTATGTCAAGGCCTATGGAACACTTGTTTTTTAACTGGTTCAAAATATTATTTTCCTAAAAGTCTTTCGGCTCGCTTTTGGTGTATAATTTATTCATTCATAAGGTAATTTGACGCGCAAGAATGTGTAGACAACTTGTGCTGTCTGGCCAGAAATTGTTAATATAGAGATGTGAAGGCTAAGTGTAATGTGATTACAGTAAGTAAAGAAATTTGGCGCACCTAGGCCTATGAACAAAATGTTGGCTTTAAGAAAAGAATAATTGCATAGGCGAATATTTGCCAGTAAGCCATAATTTTTGAAGTGGTTAAGAAATATAACTTAAATCATTTTATTTTTATGAAAATCGAAATATTCCTCTAACAAATATAAAATTAGTGGTTTCAACATAATTTCATTGTCGCTACTCTTTGTAGACCTATGTTACACCAGGTGGTTCACGTTGTGCCGCCACTCTAATGGTTGCGTCACTCATTCTCCGCTCACACGTTGATATTGGTGGATGCTATTCTGCTTTTGTATTTACTTATTTACATTTTTTTCAGCATTGAGGCGTAAAAGCAATCAAATAGGACTATTTCAAATTTAATGGTTGCATTGGATGCAATATTAATGTTATGACAGATTTTTTCGGATTTTTATTTAACATTTGAACTGAGGTTTGATGATGACTTTGTTTCTCAAATGTATCGGCGATGAGTGACCTAAAGTAATGAAAATGTTTCGTTACTGTTTTTTTGAAATTAGGCTACACGTGATATTTTCTTACAGTTTTGAAATATATAGCCGATTTCACCCTTATTGTATGAAATGATAATTTTTTCGTATTGAAATAATTCAATAATATGGAGTGTGTAAGTTGCCAGTTCGTGAATTTTGAACGAAATCCTATCCAGTCATGCCTCACCGTTTATGAGCATAGCTGTACATCATCAGCTAAGATTTATTCTTTTATCTTCTCCAACCTACGCCGTCTTTACAGTTCACATTGAGTCCTAAGGCTCTCTCTCTCTCTCTCTCTCTCTCTCTCTCTCTCTCTCTCTCTCTCTCTCTCTCGTAGTTTTCTGGTAGCTTGTCTGGCTCCCAACTGGAAGACCCGTGTTTGAATCTCAAACCTGACGGGGATGGAAATGGTTATTACGTTGCTGTTATATATATATATATATATATATATATATATATATATATATATATATATATGTATATGTATATATATCTGTGTGTGTATTGTAAAGGAAAAGATTTGACTAATAGGTAGAGACTTGAAGGGGAAGCCAAGGTGAGTCACTTATTGGCCTCATATTTTCATAAAACATTGCAGTGTTACACATTTTACACACAAACCCTTGTACACATATATATACAATACAATACATATGCATACATATGCATACATACACACAGACACACACAAACACACACATATATATATACATATATTTTTTGAGAGAGTATTGTTAATCATATTGCAGTATACTGGCATGAGAAAGAGAGCTTCCCATGAAAGTATGCTTGAAGTCTAACGTGACATGGTAGATAATACTGTGTGTAAGTAATTCCTAGCATTTTTGATGCGTTCAAATCATCTGATGGCTAAGAGTTATTTTTTTTTTAATTCCCAGTTACATTAACGTTTGTATATATCAGGTAAAAAGGATTCACAACGATTATATATATAAATACACACGCACACATACACACACATACATATATATATATATATATATATATATATATATATATATATATATATATATATATATATATATTTCTATAATATATATATTTTATATATTCATATATATATAAAAAAAGAACTGAGATGATATAATATTATAAATGGAAAAAGTGGACTCTTAGATCCAAAAGGTAAAATTGTTTGTACAGTTGTCCCAATTAACTGATTGTTTTTGCTTTGTTTTTTATCATCGTCCATTGTTTTGCAAGTTTGTTCCTTTTGACTTTTCTTCAATGTTAATTATTATTATTAACTTGCACTATCACCTTGTTCATAAAAAAGAGCTGAGATGCTGAGAATTGTCATTTCTAGTCAACATTAACAATTATCCACTCCGGAAGATTTAAAATATCAAAGAATCGCCGTATGGTTATGAATTTTGTCAGGTAAAGTCATTTGATAATATTCCAAGTTTATATTGCACTAAATGAAAAAGAAATATACCGTTGATTAGATTTTAATTCCTTCCTTAGTTCAGAAACGCGAAACGTCTGGAGTTTTCGGTAATTTGCATTGAAATGAACTGTTTTCTTTAGGGTATGCTTAGGCCGCAGTTCATGCTTTCTCGTGATTTAAAAATTTCGTGAGAGGCACAAATTATGCTTTTACACTTAGTTACAAGATAAGACTATGAAAAATTGCCTGTTATAATAATTATTAATATTTATCATCATTTTCGTACTTTTACGAATAAAAATGCAGGAATTTTGTCTACTGTAATTGTGAATGAAACTATTTTTGCTTGGAATAGTTTTTCTTATTTTTAATGTTTCATTTGTGTACATACATATAAATTATAAAAAAATAAATTTCTTTGTAATACAAGAGATGCCAGTAAACATATTTAGAGTGTTTATTGTATGACCTGGATATCTGAGAGTTGCACAAGTAATAAAAGACAAACCATCACATTTCTGAAACCCGTAGCAATTTGAACACGAATTTGTAAATTATGTGGATTAGGTTTTAAAAGGGTCAAAGACCGATCACATGCGTTTCATTGATTTCGGATGTAGGTTCTCTCTCTCATTTACATTTCTTCGAAAACAGATCTTCGTTCATATAATCTTTTTTTTTTTTTTTTTAAATAATCTTGGAGTTTATCGCATATGCACTTGTTTTAATTTGTCACTCTTATGTCGAATCCCATTTAAAAGGAGTAGAAGGCAGAATGTCTTTTCAATTTACCCAAAATTTTAGCGACATCATCTCCCAAAAATAGAAACAAAGAATTTCTTTTTATTTTTTTATTTTTTGAAGGATAATAAAACATATTAAAATTTTTATTAAAACAAAATAATTAAAAATAATTGTCAGGACAATTTCTATATATTATGTAATCATAAATCATTGTTTAGAACTTGAGGTTGTGTGTTCCACGTGATGTCTATTATGTGTTGAATCGTCAAAAGTGACGATTCTTATCACTGTCACTGGCTGATTCATAAATAACTCAAAACCGCTATTTATGCGTTCTAGGTTTACTTCAAATTGTCCTTTTAATATCCATTTATTTTCTGCCTAGTTGGATGATAATATATTTTCATATATGTTATCCGTTTTGGGGAAATTTTTTAGTTGATGACCACATAAACATTATTCGTCGACGTCTTCCCCTTCTGTCAGGGCGCCCAACCACGGAAGTCTTCGAAGAACTCAGGACTACAGTGATCTGCCTCAAACCATACAGCCATCATGTGTAAGTGTGTTGAAACCTTCAACAACTATGTTTGGTATAAATAAGCGCTATGCGTATATTTAAAGCAAATTCGGCATCATATTTTAGTCCATACGCACAAAGTTTCCTATATATATATTATAAAAATGAAAGAAACAGCCATAGTTAGCAATCTGTGGAAATTCTGAGTTGATCGCATTTATCATTCCAGGTTCAAAATCAATCATATAATCGATATAAATATAATATTTCCACACTTCGATGTATAATTCTAGAAATGTACAGTGGAATTATTCTTTTTAAACATTATCAGTACTGTTGAAGAAAATTTAGATGAAATCATACTTTTAAACCCGTCAGAATGATAAATGGCGGCAGGTAGACAAACTTGCTGGTGTTAGAATTCTTCCTGACATTACGAATCAAACATAGATGACGTTTATTGGTCCGTTTGGTCATCCGTAAAAACCTGGTATTTTTATCAATCATCTCATGGATTGGCTTTCTGCCCACTTACTGTCCTTTTTATGTGAGGGTTCAGCAATGCAAGTTCTGTGTTGCAAACTTGTATCCATCCGAAATTATTCTCCTGTGATGTATAACCTGACTGTTTTTGCTTTATATATATTATATCCTATAGAAATATAAATATATCAATACTTTCTGGATCACCGGCATATATTATGTTGTTATATATATTCATTTATTTTCAATCGTTATCGTATATAAATTTATATATGTTTGTCAAAATTGGGAGACGATGTGTAAATTTTATTCTCTAAATAAGATCATTTACAAACAAGATATCCGTTTAACAGGAATACATTCAATTTGAGCAGAGAGAAAGAGAGAGATCTCCTTAGAGAGAGAGAGAGAGAGAAAAAATATATTGAACTAAAGAGAAAGAAACGTTAGTTTGTTTCCGCAATGCTGAACCACCTTTGTAAAGAAAGTGGCTATTTCGAAGTAGTCAAAGGCCCAATTGCAGCCTTATAAGAGAAAAGTGGTTACTCGCAGTGTGTTTTTCCTTCGTTATTTTTTCGTTTAAATGACCCAACAGTTTTGTTTTACTTCATTCATAAAATGTTTTTCTGTTTATCATACTTTATTAAGATGCACTTGTTTTAAAACCCTTTATGTCGATTGTCAAAGGTCTTATTGTTTCCCATTTGGAAAATTTAAGACTTTTCAAGCAGTATGTGAAGCAAATTGAAAATAAGTATTTTTATACAGGAATATATTCCAGTTTTCTTTCCATATCCGTAACTCGCTGGCTTATTGGAACGAAATGTAAACTCACTCCAAACACAGAAAGGTCTTTCAGTATGTTTCTGCCAACGTCGGTTGCCTTCGAAAGTTTCGAGCGCAGCGCACTTAGTGAAAATCTCATGACTGAGTTTTCTTAGGGAAAGGTTTGGGTCTGGCAAATTCATCTATAATCTTTTCCATGACTTTTGCAAAAATTAGTGATCATATTTTTGTTACTTTATTTTCTGAATGTTTGTCTATTAATTAGTTTGTGATATGAGTTTTACTTGCTTTCTCTGTCCCGAAGGCGTGTTTGGGACCTTTCAAATTAGGCATATACAATGTAAATTATTTATAAGAAACTGTGAATTTTAAATACTATTCTTTTACGTAACTCTTGGCTTGTGTTTGTTGCATAAAATGTTCTACAATGACTAACATCCTCTGCTCTGTTCTTCACCTGACATATCTGTTTTTGCTCGTAACTCTGGAATGGCTGCTGCTGAAAACAACGTGTCGGTTTCAAGTACCAGGTCTAATACTATTAAGTTTGTTAGGAATTTTAGTTAGGCTACAACTAAAATGTGAAATGTTTTGCCTATCGCAGTTATGGAATCTTTTGATCTTCCAGTATTTAAACGAGGAGCAAATTTTTTCTTGCTCTCTGCTGACGTCTCCTATAATTCAGGTGTATCGGTTTCATTTTCTGTCCCCTCATATTTATATACTTATCACCTTTTCTGATAACCTGTCTCTCAGTCTGCAGACTGATTTCCCTTTGGAGCCCTCTTGGGTCAGTAGCCTGTTGACTCTGTCCATAAGGGTCTTCAGCTGAAGATTTAAAGAAATAAAAGAAGAAATTCCGAACTATGCTCTCTCTCTCTCTCTCTCTCTCTCTCTCTCTCTCTCTCTCTCTCTCTCTCTCTCTCTCTCTCTCTCTCTCTCTCACGGCCTCTAAATTTTAATTGTTTACCTCACTGTATCTCATTCATTACGAATCAACACGTACACATATTCAATCATAATTTTGACAAAGCCCAAATATCCTACTGTTTGAGCCAACTCGGTGCCAGCTGTCATATCAGTGACTTTCATTTAGAGAGTAACAATTTTAACTCGATCTGGCACCTTGAATTATATCCAGATGTCAGATCCAATAGCATCGTGATCAGTAATTGCAATTAGGAGTATCGAAGTCAACACAGAGGAGGACCTCTACGAGGTAATCCTAAACCAACGGTAGGATGGAACCGATCATTAGGTAATCAATCAGGTGATTTCTCTCTCTCTCTCTCTCTCTCTCTCTCTCTCTCTCTCTCTCTCTCTCTCTCTCTCTCTCTCTCTCTCTCATTTTCCTCATTAGCTGTTATATTATTACCGTTCATATTTCGTACGATCCTATTTGTTTAGGTCTTTGATCACTTGCCCTTGGGTCTGTCATTTTTTGCCCATTCCGTATGAAGTATTCAAATGAACTTTCGCTTCAGATACATTAGAGACCCTGTTTTGTTTGACGAATGATACTCTTTATCATCCTTGTTAATATCTAGATATTCTTAATACTCCCCAAAATCGTCTTGTGGAAAATTCATCCGTGTTTCCTCAGATTTCCCTTATTGGTCTTTGATGATGATGATGTGTGGGGTTTTGCTAAGATCTGTGAGGAGGGGAGGAAGAATCTGTTAATCAAAATGCAAAGACAAAAGTTTATCAAGGTTCTAGTGTTCACGTCTGTCATTAGAAATCCTTTATTGGTTAATGATTTATAGCAGGTGTTGTTTGATTTAATATGCTGGCAACAGCATTCAATTCGTAACTAGTTTTCTTTAACTTTTTGTTCCTTTCCGAACTGTGTTACATTTAGTGGCATCCGGGAGCGCTGGAACCACCATTTAGCAAATTGTGCTTCAACAATTTGATATTGATTTGACTGATTTAAAAGCAGTTGTTCATTCATTGCTGTGCAGTGTCCGATAGCATTTAACCTTTTCATTTAATCGATAAACCCAAACGATTACGTCCAGTGTTAGTAGGATGAGAAAGTAAATGATTCGGAGGGTATTGACCTGATCTCGAATTCATTTCTTAGGTTGTTAGAAGTGGCGCCGAGTTGATGGAAGACGATTCCTCTTCACAATCCCGTTTTACAGAATTAGCTCCCGTTTGTTTTCTCTTTTTTCGGTCAGCAAACGAGGAAATTCTCTCTCTCTCTCTCTCTCTCTCTCTCTCTCTCTCTCTCTCTCTTTCTTGTAAAGACGCTTTTTCCGGAGTTTTAATCATCTGAACTCAAATTATGGCAGGTTTTATCTAAATGTTAAAGCATCAATGCCTTTATAATCCCTTCTCCGGATCAATAAGTAAAACTTAGCACTGGATGCATAATTTTGTTGGGTGTAGGTAAGTGGTTGGATTTAATCATATGTTTCCTCTTTTCATGTAAACTTGAGTCATGTGTTAGCTTTCAAGGTCTCATGAACAGGCGAAACTATATACCGTGCTTGCTGGGAAAAGTGAGGTGACCGTTCAGCTAAATTGTTAGTGAAGGAACCGTAATGTATGGGAAGCCCAAGAATATAGTTAATCTAATATGGGTTGAAATGCTGTTGATGAACTGTCTTTTTAAGTTTATGGAGGAATTTTAACACGATGTTTTCTCCTGCTGTATTGTTCTTTACGAAGCTCTAAGAGGGTGAATGAGGCAAGACGTGACTTTGCCGTTCAGATGCTTCTTCGTAGGGGAGACAGCTACTGTATTTACTGGCAAAACGTAGTTGCCCCTAGTTATACAGCATGTTTTATTTGTTTGAGTTCAAGAGAAAAAATAATCGATGGGTATAGATTTTTTCCGCAACCGTGCAAGGTATGCCCAAAATACCCTGAACATTGTTTTTTTTCCGCAGCGAGGTCAGTATCTATCAGTATTAAACATAACCTTGTAACCCAAATATTGTTCCGTTGCACGCGTCATTTTACAGTTTTGTAAATCTACCGATATGTTGGCAGTTTATTTTTCCGCGTTTTTTGTAACTTTTTTTAAAAGTTAATAAAACACTGAAACTCTCAAGACAACCCCAAATCCATATCTTCAGATCTTATGTTTAAGTCAGCATTTTCACATGTGCGTTGTTTACATAATTTTGTTTCTCATGAAATATCACTTTTATTCCTGACATTGTTTCATGTTTTAATTGCACCATTTTTCTTCAACACCATTTTCCAGTGACACTTTTTCAATGATTGAGTAAATGTCAGAAGGGTATTTTGATGTTCTGACATGTTTTCTGAAAGAATTCATAAGTGACGCTGTAGAACCATGTTGTAGCCTACATTTACTATTCTGCTCAGACCAACATCCAATTTGCTTCACAAGTAGTCCTCATATACGAACTAAGACATCAGTATTCAAATTTGATGACACTTACAGAGACGGTGACTTACGATTTTCATTCATTTTCACTTTATTGAATTGATGACGTAACAGATATTTTGTCATGTTAATCACCCTTCCTACTTTTAACGCTATTGTTTCCAGGAGCAAAGAAACAATGTGTGTTTGTGTGTGCGTGTGCGTGAGCGCGTGCGCCTACGTGTATATGAATGTGTATGACAGTATCCATGTATATAGAATGAAGAGAACGAGTGGTGGATATTAGGCACTAAACTTCAAATATTTGCCGATAATTCGTGGAATCTCGTAATGATGTGTGCTCACTAGAAAAATCTAATATCCCCTTTCTACATTATTCATCAGCAATATATTTCGGATGTCACTCCTCAGCAGTATGTGAAAAATGCTTGTGTTTGTCATCTCTTTCTTCGTTAATGAATGTAAATCCTTCTCATAATGAATTTGGCTTTCCATTTGAAATTCATATTGCTTATGAGGATGTGTCCATACGCGCGCGTTTGTATATATATATATATATATATATATATATATATATATATATATATATATATATATATATATATATATATATATATATATATATATATATATATATATATATATATATATATATATATATATATATATATATATATATATATATATATATATATATATATATATATATATATATATATATATATATATATATATATATATATATATATATATATATATATATATATATATATATATATATGCATATTTACAAATTGTAATGTTCACATATATTATATATAAGGAATATATATATATATATATTTATATATATATATTTATATATATATAGGATATGCAATTTTCCAAAGCTTTTAGTGGAAAACGTTCAGTCCTAAAGTCTCTTTTCTCTCTCTCTCTGTCCTCTCTTGGTCTATAGGCATTTCACTCTTCTCTCATGATGAGGAACCACAAGAAAGTTCTTTTTTTTTTTCAGCAATAAGTTTCTTTGATGCCATGGATGTAAAATCCCTTAGAGGAACAGAAATAAATGAGAACAAATAGAATTCAGATCTTTATTCTCTGTCCTTTGATGGATGACGTTGATCCCCTTTTTAGAAATGGTGAAGCCGTGACTGATGGAAGGGAAAGTGGGATCGTCCGTTGTATCTAAACGAGCTTCGACGAAAAAAGTCTGTTTTTGTTCAAAAACTTCATTGAGTTTATGCCATCGTTTGGTATTGCAAATCTTTCTTTGTTTATTTCTCCAGCCACCATTTATCTTTTCTTAAGATTCCTGAAATTATTATTTGTTTACCATAAAGAATCGTTATAATATGCAATATGCGAGTTTGTATTGTGATATTTATGATAGCTCATTTTATTAATTTTTTGTTTTACTGTAGCTGGAATAATCAATAACATCGGATGTACAAGGACTGTGCTATGTAAAATAAGTTTTTCAAGAATATTACATGAAATGCAACTGATACCCTTTCAAGAACGATGAAAACTGGCCTTAGTTTCGAAATTCAATGAGGCAAGAAGGAAATGGCTCTGGGAATATTAACGCTTGAATGTGAGTGCAAATTTGATCAGCATTTGTTTCCGTAATTTTTGATTGAATAATTGTGTTCGAGTTCCTTCAGGTACGTATTTGCCTTCATATATTTGCATCAACAATTTTTTTGCTTTTGTCTGTCTTTCTTTATTTAGCCTTGTGCTTTCGCCTGGAGCATACGATTCGTGATGATAGTACACATAATAGCTTCTTTTAAAAAGACTGTCAATCAGTTCCGAGTCCGAGACGCTAAAAAGATTAGACGTATCTATATGTCAATTTGTAAACTCTTCCGCGCATTTGCTCTTTTAGATTATACGTTTATACACACACACACACACACACACACACACACACATATATATATATATATATATATATATATTGATTATATATATATATATATATATATATCTATATTTTATTCATTTTTTTTTTTTCATATATATATTATAAATATATTTATTTATTCATTTATTTATATCTTTATATATGGTTATATAAATATATATTATATATATATATATATATATATATATATATATATATATATATAGCTCATTTTATCATTTTGTCGAGCCCTTACGCAAGGTTAGGTTCCGAGCCCTCAAGTTGAATTTTCAAGAAAGTTTGGCATGGTCTTTAAAAAATGCTAATAAATGTTTATTTCTAGAGTTTAAATACTAAATATGACCCTAATCACGCTCCCAAAGTTTAAGTTTTGCTTTTAAATGAACTAAAGTTAGTGTAATTTTTCAGGTAAATTTAGCTTATTACCCTTAAAAAAGAATTACAGTAAATGGTTGACATACAAATTGAGTACTTTGGCCTTGTTTTCATAATAGCGCATTTACAGTAAGTGTGTACGTATACTAATGTTACCCTTTTCATGGGATGCCGTTTTCTTTTGTCACTTAGAGTAATAGGCGTTTTCTTTGCGTCATTATAAAACGTCTTATGATCACAGTCATAACAAAGGTACAATTCCATAAAATATCGAAAACATGTACATAATGTTCGTAGAAGGTAGTACAGTATAAGGTAAAATTCAATCAATTTAAAATTATATACTGTACAGAATATTACAGAGAAATAATAAGTTGTAAAAATATGTTTGAGCGCTAACTAAGAGAGAGAGAGAGAGAGAGAGAGAGAGAGAGAAGAGAGAAGAGAGAGAGAAAATTCGCATTAAAAATATTGGACTGTAATAAAAAAACAGTACGTATGGGTACTCACCAGTGATGAATGTTGATTTGAGGTGATGATGAATAAGCTGTGCAGTCCGATGAATGACGATGATATGACTGCACAGCGTACTTGAGGACTTTTGTAGCTCTTCAGAGTTCTCCTCTTCAGATCTAGAGGAAACTCTTTTGCCAAGACTACTGTACTCTCTTTTTGTTCGTATTTATGTGCAAATATATAAATACAAATTTTCCATTCTGATTTTACACCTAAAAACACGTAAACTTATAAAATAGTACTTCAAAAATTAAACACACTTTGTGCAGGGATATCATCTTTGAAAAGTGCAGTAACTTTGTGAATGGGTATCACATCTTGTAAAAGTACACCAACTGAATGTGCTGTAATTACATGCACATACAGATTGCACCAGCACTTCTCTACAGGGTTAACAAAGTAATTTTCAAAGAATGACACTTATACAACTTTTAGTTACATCTCTGATATTACATTAACGAATTCATTTTATCAAACGAGAGCGACTGAACAACCTCATCGCGAGGTCATGTAAAGACGTCCTAGTGACAGAACTTTGTATGATATTTCTGTACAAAAATATAAATATAAATTTTCCATATCAATTTTACAGTTAAAAGCATGAAAACTTATAAATGTACTGTACTGTACTTTAAACATTAAACAAGCATTTTCTGCAGGGGTGTCATCTTTGAAAAGTGCAGTAACTTTGCAAATGGGTACCACATCTTGTAAAAGTACATTAACTGAATGTGCTGAAATTAACTTTCCATCATATTTATGCATGTACAAAAATAAAAATAATACATTTTTCATACAGATTGACACATAAAAGCATGAAATGCACTTTTCATACAGATTTTACACATAAAAGCATGAACATTTATAAATTACTTAAAAAATTAAACATAACCACTTTTGCAGGGTTTCTCAAGAATTTTGCGTGTCTGTGAAAAAATCGCGTATGCCAATTAGTTAGGTTCCAGTGAAAAGTTCGTGTGTGTGTGAATTCGCGCAACTCGAATCTTGTAAGATCGAGGTATGACTGTATATATATATATATATATATATATATATATATATATATATATATATATATATATATATATATACACACACACACACACACACGTTGTGTGTTTGTGTGTACAGTCATAACCCCTAAAAGATATTGACTCCTGAGAACAACAAGGCAACAGTCACTGCCATGCTCATGATTTAGATAAGGAGCCAAGCCCTTCATCCAGGGAAATACACTCTAATGAACCGTCAATTTTGTTCGGGAATTCTTTTATCTGGTATGGAACATCTTTGATCTTTCTTGGGACACTGTTGTATGGTTGGAGATTTCACGTACTTGCTCATAAAGTCTTTGTCCCAGGAAGGAAATAAAGAACGGTGTTAAGGTCTAGTACATTTAGTGGGAATGACTGTCAAGGTCGTTGCTGGTTTCTTTTTTCTCGTTCTTCGTGTTCCATTTTTGGGCTCACCGGCATTTTTTTTAACATAACACACTCTTTTGTTAAGTTTGAAGCCATATACTGTCATGTGTCGCAAGTATCTTTGTAGTTGTGTATGTTCTTGAGTATACACAAATTGTGTAAGTTATTATTTGTGTTGTTACGTCCTCGTCTCTCTTCACATGAAATATTCGTTTTGTCACATATGATGACAGTCAGATTTTGTGTTTGACTAAAATACAAATTTATGGTAATATATAGAGATTCATATGAAAAAGATTGACTTACTTAAACAAACTCGACTACCCAGATACAAGGAGCGATAGTTTTTGCTAAATCGCGTGAGTAAGTTAGTCGTAAAAGTTAAGGTGTTGATGTTTGGTGGAATGTAAACTTTTAAGCTATATATGAATCCGAGGTTATTTGCGACGGATGTATTTATGACTTGGAGATTGGCTGAAATGCTCTGTCGATGCACGACGCATCCTCTACGCTTTACTTTATATAAGTATTCACACCTCGGAACTAATCCTGAAGACGTGTTTCGCGAGAAGATCGAACCCCTCTTGAAAATCTTCTCTAGGCTGATTAGTTTCTCAGTGGAGGGGTGGGTATCGTTCTCAGCTAGCACTCTGCTGGCCCCGCGTTCGATTCTCCAACCGGTCAATTGAAGAATTACAGGAATTTATTTATGGTGATAGAAATTCATTGCTTGCTATAATGTGGTTCGGATTCCACAATAAGCTGTAGGTCCCGTTGCTAGGTAACCAATTGGTTCTTAGCCACGTAAAATAAATCTAATCCTTCGGGCAAGCCCTAGGAGAGCTGTTAATCAGCTCAGTGGTCTGATTAAACTAAGGTATAGTTACTCTAGGCTGATTGCTATAAGTTAGACTACAATGTAAAAATTAGAAAAATATGTCGTTGCGTTTTAATGTTGCGATTCTCTCTCTCTCTCTCTCTCTCTCTCTCTCTCTCTCTCTGTACAAACAATTTTCGTTGGACTAGATCTTTTAAGATCAGAATTTTTGCGCAGTGCGTCTGTACCGTACACCCTAATCCTCTAATCCTCTTGTAAATATGACCAAAAGCTATTTTTTTTTTTGCCCTTGGCATCTCGGATTTCGTCGTTGGAGAGATTTCCATTTCTCCATCTTTCTTGGAAGAAGATAATGACAGACATTTGCGACGTCCGTTAGTGGTAGCCATATTTTGTAATGAAGCTATCGTTTAAACAATACTCGGTTCTACGTTTTCCTTCCCATTCTCATTTAAGGTGAGACTACTGTAATGTTCACGCCGCGGAGTCATGTAATCATTTTTTCGTCGGGGTGAGTTTCTCGTTGGTGGGGTCGGTATAGTTCTCGGATAGCACTCTCCTGAGCCCGTGTTCGAGTCTCCGGCCGGCCAATGAAGAATTAGAGGAATTTATTTCTGGTGATAGAAATTCATTTCTCGCTATAATGTGGTTTGGATTCCACAATAAGCTGTAGGTCCCGTTGCTAGGTAACCAATTGGTTCTTAGCCACGTAAAATAAGTCTACTGTAATCCTTCGGGCCAGCCCTAGGAGAGCTGTTAATCAGCTCAGTGGTCTGGTTAAACTAAGGTATACTTAACTACGTCAGGGTGGTTATTGGTTTTATGCGCTTGTTTACATTTGCTCTTTCATCTCATTATCCCCCTCACACCCTTCTCGGTTTGTATCTGCTCTTGGTTTATCCGTTATTTTGCTTGATATTTTCGGAAAGTTCCTTCATGAAATTTTTAAGTAGTTTGAAGTGTGTACCAAATCTAAAGTTTTTAGAACAGACTAAGCACGCGCTTCTGAATCCTTGATATTATCAAGTATCATGTAATGATATAGAGGTAGTTTTATTTGTATCCTTTTGGTCATTATCAGTTGAGAGTTTGTATTAGTATTGTGAAAAGGAAAGCTGTCACATGAGTTACTAAGGATTGCTGCTGAATTAGGGGAAGGAAATTCAGTTGATAGACATGTATAAGAGCTACTAGTGAATAGGTTGAATAATAAAGATAATCTTGTGCTCGGCCAAACATTGTGGTTGCATCAGCGGAGTTTATTTTGCACATTGCTTTTTATATTTTTCTTTGCCCTCGTGTGGTCGATATTTGTGCCTCATTGATGGTGAGAAATACTCAGAAGTCATATGAATATTTTGACTTATACAAAATCTCGCTGAAAAAACACAGGTATAGGTCCGTGGGGAAAGCGTAAGTTAGTATAGAAAGGGCGGAGGCCCCGTTTCCCGGAGAGCGGCTGTGGTTGTCTTCAAAGTGCATGTCAAGCTCCTTAGAGCATGGCGATGACATTACTTCCCTGGGTGGGTTATGGTCAACGGAGATGAACACGAGTGGAATAAGGGGAGGGGGTATGGGGTTGAGGGGTGGGGGTGGGGAGTAAACCATGGCACTTTTAACACTGAAAATTAAATGCCATAAGTATTTGTTAAAGGCTTGTAATCCCTCCAGACCTATATCTTGGAGGTGCTTCTTATCTTACTGTCTTGGAATGTACTATTTAGCTGCAACGTCGAAATACAAATATTTTCGTAGCAAATAAATGAGGACCCGCAGCTCACAGTTCCGTGCTTTTCTGCTCGTTATTATCTACTGTAAATATTTTTCATGAAAAGAGGTGATCCATCTCTTGCACATAAGCTGTCTGTAAAGCCTCTTTTCGAGAGGATGACTCGACTTTAAATTTTTTCCTGCCTTAAACTCAGTGTGAATGGTATTGAATGTAGTAATGTAAGTTATTGTTTTGAGTCATATTTGCCTTATGACTCTTGTAAGTGTTTGTACTAGACTTGAGAGCGTGCGTCGTCTTTGAAAAGATTAATTCCCCATTGAGATGCTATATTTTCCGTTCATTCACTAAAACGATTTCTTTGAGTGTGAAAGGTGCAAAGAGCAAATTATCTGCATATTAAATATTCATAAACATGGTAGTTCGCATTTCGTGTTTATGTGAAGTGAATGTAGCGATATTTTTTCTATGTTTAAATCATATTGTCCATTTTTAGTTGAATTTTGTTTCTTGTGGCTGGTTCCATACTTTCCTGCTGTTCCCGTTAGTAATGTGTAGGCCTTTTAATGTTTTTATCTCCATATCGCTGTCCTTTCAGTTTCACTTTTCCGCATTTTATACTTTTGGTTCTGCTTCATATAAACACGATTTTATATCACTTATTTTATTTACCTAAATCACATGAGTGAAACCTGCCTCTAATTACCGGTAATTTTATGCTCTCAGTCGTCATAATAGCTGTAACTCAAAGGATAGTAAAAGTTTCATTCTCAAATGAGCTGTAATCTTTCTTCCTCTGTTTACTAGATGGAAAAACTCCGCGAGAAATAACAATCTTTCCTTAATATCATTTAGCTTCAGATAAATTCCTTTTCTGACTTGAAACGTCCCTTTTTCTCATACATTCGGGAAATCGTGTGACACATGTAATCAAGCTGCTTACCTCAGTCAGTCTTATTGGAGGCTGGTTTTGTGAAGATACCATGATGTCTATATTTAGTAAATATATGCTATTTTGCTTGTCTCCCCGGAGGTCACTGTGGTTCAAAGGATATTCAGCCGTCTTAGAAATGGAGTTATCGCTATTTCAGTTTCATTCAGTCCTTGGTTTTATTAGGTACGTAGTTGCCTGTCCCATTGGCCTTCTGGATGAGAAATACAGAGCCTGTCTGTAAACAGGACGTAATGTTAACGGTTGTCGATGATATATATATATTTTTTTGTATACATGGCAGTAATCTGTTAAACTTTTCAAACGTAATAATACAAGAGTGAAAGCACGCTTTTGAATAATGAGCATGCGCATATGTAGAACAGGCACTGGAAGACGGTCATTCTGATTAGGATCATAAGCATTCTGATTCATTGGTAGGTGCAATAACAAACCAGTATTCCAAAAGAATATGGGGACAATTATTGATAGTAACATAATACTATATTTCACTATACAGATATGATTTGAAATCGTTGGACGAATGGACATGTTTGAAAGCTACCTTTTATGCAACAACAAAACTGGAATTGTTAATAAAAATACCTGTTATATCCACGTATTTGCAAATTTCCATGACGCTTCTTGAATGGAGAATGATGGAGAAAGCCCTTCCATGTCATGCTGTGACTGACACTGAAGCCAAAATTTGAGCACAAATTTTTCAACTCGTCTGCTGGCCCACATCCCACCTTCTGCTATTTAGTGCATGTATTTAGGCATTCCAGGTCTAGTCTTACTGTATTATGTAGTGGGCACCATAGAACATTTTCTCTCGCTCTCTCTCTCTCTCTCTCTCTCTCTCTCTCTCTCTCTCTCTCTCTCTCGAACAGATTTCAGTTTATCACTGTTTTTTACAGTATTTAGGTATAAATATCTGTTATTCTCTGAGCCTCGTGACCTTTTAAAGTCTTAGTTTGTTACTGGGTCATTCCACTGTACTACTACTTAATTTATCATTTTAACTGGTTGTCTCCTCGCATTACTAGAAAGATCATACTCTCGAAATGGTTCGTTTTGATTGAATTTTGGATGAAAAGATATAGATTTCAAAGAAGTTGTCTTCCTATATCTGTGTCATACTATGTAATCATGAGTGTATTATGAATTTAAGGTCAGTCATCCTTAGAATGAAGAACGTTTCATATCTATGTCCGAAAAAACTCGTTGGCGCACTCAATGGCAAAAGGGCTAATGTAAAGGTACTGAAAAACAGAGGAAGAACCGGAGACAAATGACGGGACTTTTCTTTCGCCAGTGTCCTTGTTTTCTTTCATGCTCATTCTTTCGGCATCGAGGAATTGGCTCCTAAGGTCAAGAACTTTATCTGCCGCTTAACAGCACTTTATTTTTCCAGTGTTTATTTATTTCTTTCTTCGTTTCATACGGTCCTGTAAAACTGTCGGTGATCACATAATCAGTTGCATTGTTATTTTTGCTTATTTGGCTTAGGACCCAAGAACTTAGGACCCAAGAACTTATTTTTACTTAAGTAGAGAATGTTATGAGTAGTGCTTTTTCACTGTTTACCATATTCTGATATGAGTTTCTGTTCCATTATTCAATAATATTTATTTTGTTCTTGTCCCTTTTTATTGTGCGTTATTTGTTCGTGTATCATTTAGTTCACTTGGGTATTGCCGCCGAGCGCGCTCTGGCTTTCTTGAAGTATTCTTACATACATTTTCGAGTCTGTTGGGCTTAATTCTTTACTTTTATTATGTATAATTTGATTGATTCTTTATTATATTAGTGGAAAAGGGATTTCTTTGTTTTCAAATAGGTTTTTCTTCTCATGGACGAAACCAAATTTTTCACTTTAAGATGTGGGATAACTTACTCTCTCATGCATTCTACCGTCTGTAGAACCAATAATTGTTAAATTCTCGCAGCATTATCAGCTTATCCCAGGCTCCACGTGACTTGAATTTACTAAAATCGTGTTCATTCTCCCCCACACCCAGCTTCAGCGTTCATCCATCCGGATGAGTTTTCCAATACCGACCCGAATAGTTTGGTTTATCTCGAGATAGAGTTCGCCAAACCATCTGTAATGCTGTTCCGTTTCTCTCTCTCTCTCTCTCTCTCTCTCTCTCTCTCTCTCTCTCTCTCTCTCTCAGCCACTGGTGAGACCTTGAATTGACAGCTTTCATAAAGGATGATGGGTGGTTTTGTTGCTGTTGGAATTTTTCGCTTCCTTCTTCTTAAGACCCACTTATTCCAATGTCACTTTTATTATTAAACGCACGCTCTTATTTCAGATATTGGGGTAAGAAAAAAAATGTTGGATTCATAACCAGTAAGTGTTATTAAGTTTGGGAAAGTGCACATAATATTTGCTATACAAAAAAAAAAAAAAAAACTGATCCACGAGGGTTAATTGAATCGATAGAGGAAAGAAAATTTTAACTTAGGTTGGATGTTTAAGAGAGAGAATTGATCCTGGGTCGAATGTCTGAGAAAGAAAAACATAGTTATATCGAAAACCAGAGAGAAAATTTCAATCTAAAAACGAATGCTCACTTTGGAATCGAAAGCCTTGGTTACTTTTGCCGTTGTGATAATAATGAACGTGAAAGTAGATGCACATGCTTGTATGAGAGAGAGAGAGAGAGAGAGAGAGAGAGAGAGAGAGAGAGAGAGAGAGAGAGAGAGAGAGAGAGAAGCATTTCGTATAGCTGGCTCTTTAAGAGTGTTTCACGGTGGTGCGACTTTTCGGAGCGATCTCATGCATCTAGCAGCAATTAATTCGCACATCTCTTTGTTCCTCTCAGAATTAATGGAACTTCAGTAACTATTCCGCTTTCCGGAATATTCCGCGTATTCTCTTCACTCAGTTGTTAAAAGCAGTTTCTGATTATTCCTGTGATGGCGATTATAGTCAAGATTACAAGTACCCTAAAAGGGAATGCAGTCGTTTACGCTCACCCTCAGACGAGCGAATGACAAAGTAGACTCTCTCTCTCTCTCTCTCTCTCTCTCTCTCTCTCTCTCTCTCTCTCTCTCTCGTGCAACTGTTTTGCTAAGTTCTTATGTATCGTAGGTTCTTACTATTTAGATTGTGCATGCTATACAATACAGCCATGTAGTAATGATATTTTTTTTTACAATGGCCTTTTTTTTATTTACGCTAACAAAGGTCACTTGTCCTCAAAATACTGTTACCGTCGATTTCTCGCACATGCATATTTTCTCATCTAAATGTAATTCATTCAGTTAAGTAATTATTTGAAGTGTTAACATGATATAAAGTAACAAATTACACATTAATTACTGTAAATTATACCACATGCTACTCCGTAGCAATTGTGTTCCTTGGCAGAAACTTGATAAAATGTATATCTTTTATAGCAGTAATTTGAATTATTTTCTTAATATCCAGTATATAAAAAGTTGCATACTTTGTAAAAGTTAAGACAAATTTTGCAGTGCAATCTTTTAATGAGTAATTCCCACTTAATATATTGTAATTCCCCTGTGTAGTTATCTGTAAGCATTTAGAGTACCATATCAGCCCTGATGAATGACCTTTGTCTAGTAATCAATAGGGTGGAAAAGGTATGTATAATACCACCGCCAATGCCATTCATTTAAGAGGTCTTTCCCCTATACTCATACCACGTCCGGATTGCCTGTTGGCGCTGTACTTTGTAAATTTTTAGCACAATAAATTGTTTCTTCTTTCTCAGGAAGCGTGCTTCCTTTCCGTATCAGAAACATTCTCCTTTGCATAATGGAACATGTTTTGCAATACGCCCGTTGTTATTCCCCTCCTTGTTCCGGAATACTGCCTTTAACACCACAGCAATAAATGCATAATTTTATGGCCAGGTGTTTTCTCACACAGGGAAAACTGAACAATTCTTTATATACAAAATAAGGAGAATTCTCCATTACATACGGTTCGAAAGTTGAAACGTTTTACATTTACAGATGGTTTTGGTTTTACAAATGATACGCTGAAAGTTCCTGAAAATACATGAAAATCACTGCTTCAGCCGTCCGTCTCTGATTTGTGTTTTGTGGGGAAAAGCGATGGTCTGCGGTAGGTCAAGCTTGTTCTTTTGGACGGCGGATGCCTGGAGGGCCCCAACGGCGGCCGTACAATACCAAACCTGTTAAGGAACTACAGTATATTTTCATTTATTTGTTCGTAAGATTCGTTAGCAAAATAAAAATTATGTGTTCCTTGCATTCTTGCAAATAACAAAAAAGACATTTCATGTCGGTCTCCAGTTTTCTAATTTAAAACGTAATTTTTTTCTTTTCAAAGTCCTGGAGTAACTCTTTTGTGAACTAATTTAATTGCAAACTTTCACAACAGAATTTCCCGGCTGCTATAATAATATTGTTTCTATGCATTATTATTTATTTTTTGTGGAAATTACGGTCTAAACCGAAATAAGAATGATGTACGACTGTCATGCATATTCGTTATGTTTTTCTGAAATAAAATAGTAATAACTCGTATACTGGCATTACCTTTGTTATGGTTTTGCTTACTTTAGTTAATCGTAATTGACATTACTCGATTAGTTTTGCCTGTAAGTTGAAGGGGGAAAACTTTTATTTGATCTCGTATTCTTTATGTTATTACTCACCAACTAACAGAATTTCAGCATACTCAGGGATAGGTGTAATGGTGCCTAGTACTTTTGAAACTGTATTTACGTATACACACACACACACACACACACACACACACACACACACACATATATATATATATATATATATATATATATATATATATATATATATATATATACTATACATACATACATACACACACACATACATACAAATATCATTTTTGCACTACAGTGTGAATGCATATCCATATGTAATGTAATTTATGTACTGGTTGAAACGTAGTAACTTTGGGTATTATTTTTTTATCAAATAAATTTTCTGTGATTTCCTCTGGTAATTTTTATGTTATCATTTCACTGATTACTTTTACTCCTAATTTTTTTTCTGAGAACTCCCATTCGGTCACTAATCATATTGTTATTGCGTTGCAGTCGACATGCTCCTGAATAAGTATTTACATGTAAAATGTAAGTTAGAACGCTAAAAGCTCTTGATTCCATTAGCATGATTGATTTTGTTTTATTATATCATGATTATTGATGATCTCTCTCTCTCTCTCTCTCTCTCTCTCTCTCTCTCTCTCTCTCTCTCTCTCTCTCTTAAAAGAAAAAAGTTTTCTTTATGCAGACTTTTCGAGTAATCACGTTTGAATGCCTCTTCCAGCAACAGCTGGGATTACTTAGGATTTTGCCCTTTTATGCTGATTGCATATATTGTGCACTTGACTTTTATTTTCTCATTGTTATCGTATATTGGAGAGAGGTGAAAAATACACATCACCATCACTGATACGGAGGTAATTTGATTTCGAAGTCAGGTTGGAAGAAGAAATCTGAGAAAAAATTATCGGTTTATGCACTTGAATTGCACTTCGCCTAATTCCTGCCCCGTGCCCTTTGCCATTTTAGAAGAGTTTTCAAACTTGCTGTTATTCTCTGATTCGTGAATTCACTTATCTTCTTTCCGCACAGTTTTCTCAGGCTTTCTTTTTTGCTCTTTTTGAATCATATACTTACCAATTTTTTGCTTAACATACATGGATCTAGAAAAAGCCTGTAACAGAATTAACAGAGTGGCAACATTGAGTAGAAGATAGTTGTGATCAAAAGTCTTAATGATGGAAGCTATTTGATACTGATAAGGATGGAGTGATGAAAGAGGTTAGAGAAAAGACTTATGATTAGGTGCAAATAATACATTACTGATTTGGGATTATCAATGGAGGCTGCAGAAACTATGTGATAAAATTTCTATGAGTTGAGAAAACAGTTCATTTGTGCCGTGAGCGCGCTTCATGCACTGAACTGTAGTCATAACTTCAAGCCCTTTGCAGCGTCCCTTCAGCCCCTAGCTGCAGCCCCTTTCATTCCTTTTACTTTACCTCCGCTCGTATCTGTTTCCTCCCATCTAATTTGTTTTCCACCCTGTCCTTCTGTTGCACCTTTAAGCCCTTTTTTTACTCTTAATTTCCTTCTCGTTGCAGAATGGCCTCATAAGTTCTAGCGCTTGGTCTGTGGCCTAAATTTTATATTCCGTTCCATTCCAGTAGAAATGAAAAAAGGATACACTTGCGGGCAACTGTTCATGGAGAGAGAGAGAGAGAGAGAGAGAGAGAGAGAGAGAGAGAGAGAGAGAGAGATGAAGACGACAGAATAATTACGAAGGATAAATGTAAACGTAAAAGTTGAAAAGACTCTATTGTAACAAGAGGATCGGAGGAAACAATGCGGATGACCCGATCCCTTTTTCTCTTCCGGTTGGGAAGATACCTAACTTCCGGACCAAGGAATATAAAGACTGCGGTTTCCCCATCATAAAAAGCGAAAAACTTTCATAGCGAAGAAGTGGTGAAGAAAATAATGATCTGGGAGAGGGTAAGAGCGAGTGGCCATAGGTAAGAAGGATGAGAGCGACAGGGAGAGCTTGAGTGGATGATTAAGAAGATCTAACCGGAGTCGAGATATTTAACACTTTCCATTCTTGCCTCAAGGTACTAGCTGGTATGTGGGAAGTCGACTCAACTTACTGCGAAAGTTTTTAAAAAGTCTAATACTGTCTGCATTCTAGTGTGATAAGATTCTCGATAATGGCATCAATAAAAAGATAAATAATCTTTCTATCTTTTTGTCCAGTTGACGTTGACATACTTCTAATACTTTTCACGCAGGAACGCTTAGAATTTCCCAAAATACTCGGAAAATATATCTGACGATGGATTTTCCCTAGCAATTTTAGCTTCATAAAACCCTGTGCTATATAAGGTTTCATAGGTATCAGCACTTATAATATTTTTAATGGGAAATCGTATGTTCAAACTGACGGAATGGCCATGGGATCTCCATTAGGTCCTACCTTTGCAAATATTTTTATGTGCTCCCTGGAGGAGCGCCTACTGGACGATTGCCCTTTGGCTTGCCTTCCGCTTTTTTACAGCAGATATGTTGATGACACCTTTCTACTGCTCAGGAACAAAGATCGAGCAGATGAATTTCTTGAGTATGCCAACCAAATGCATCCAAACATAAAGTTTACAGTCGAGTATGAAAGTGAAAATAAATTGCCTTTCTTAGATATAATGGTTTCAAGACACGATGATCATTTTAATACCATGATTTTTAGGAAAAAAAACTTTTACCGGTCTGGGTTCTAATTTATATAGCCATTGTTTCTTTAATTTTAAGTTAAATTCTTTGTCTACCCTCTTCCACAGGGCCTTTAGTTTAACATCTGATTGGAATGGTTTTCACGAGGAAGTTCTATATCTCCACCAATATTTTATTAATAACTGTTTCCCATCTGAGCTCTTTTACAAACATTTGCGCAAATTTTTAAATAATATTTTTCAACTAAAATTCAGAATACCAACAGTACCTAAACTATCTTTCTATGCAAGTGTCCCGCTTATCTACGATAAACATTTTTACCAAGATTTACGAAAGATAATAAACAAATATTTACCGGCTGTCGAATTGAAACTAACACCTAATAATCCAATGACAATCAAGTCTATGTTTAAATATAAAGAAAGTCTGCACCCTTTGATGACCTCAGGAGTCATATACCTGTTTAATTGCCCCAGATGTGACCTTGGGAAGTACGTGGGCTCCACTCGTAGGTTGTTGAAGGTGAGATTAGACTCTCATCGTGGCGTAAGTTACCGAACGGATGCTAAATTATCAAACCCCGAATTTCCATGCATAAGAGACCACGGGAAAAAATGCAAATATAGTATCAATTACAAGGATTTCAAAATAATAGGCAAAGCTCCGAATGACCACCAACTGTGAATACTAGAATCTCTTTTTATTAAACAACTAGTTCCCCAATTAAATACTCAGTCCACGTCAACACCTCTATACCTCTCGTGAGTTTCTGTTTGAACCAAAACGGACCCTGAATGTCACTCAGCTTTTGCCTTCAGCACTATTTGGTATTCATTGTTCCTTTCTGTTATGTTTCTTTTTAAACTTTTATGTAAAATTTCTTTTTTCTCGTTTTAAAATCTGAGTCTATTTTTAATTTTGTTCTTTTTAATTTATAGCTTTGAAAATGGGACACATGGTCCTGAAACGTCAGCATAATAAAGTACATTGAAAGGAAGTACAAGGAATTCTCCTTCTCCCCTAACTCGATGCTGTGTATATATATATATATATATATATATATATATATATATATATATATATATATATATATATATATATATATATATATATATATATATATATATGAAAAGCTCATAAGTCACAGGTATTTTATGAATTACAATACACAGTAGATTTTTTATTAATAAGTGTGGCTAAGGGCATTGGAAAAAACCTTGAGAGGATGTTCAGCTGGTATCTGGCGCGTTTCCTAACTAGAGAATTCTATACGTGTTAAATACGTCGGGTATTTTTGAGACATGAGAACATCCCTGCCTCAGCGACAAGACTTTGTGAGTGCATTTGCTGGAAATGTCCAGATTCTGATAAATCAGTTCATAGGTGTGTTTCTTTTGGGTGGAGTACCAGGGTGTGAAGGGATTAGTTATCAAACAAATGGTCATTCGAAGACCAACACCGAATATTAATAGAAGTCTTCAGTGAAGATGCTGTGGTTCGAGACCTGTCAATTAAGAATTGTGAACATTATTGTTTGGAGATGTTTTGCATTGGGAGTATACTGCACTATGACTTATTTTGACCTATTGTGGGGAAAGATTTTAATGAGAATAATTAGTTGAATATGATGGACTTTAACATGTTTGATCAATTGGTGAACATTAATATTCCAATTTATTTCATCTCTTGTTTCTTGCAATCCAGTTATGTTAGATTTTTGTCAAATAAATTATTTTGGGTAACGCTTGTTTCGTTGTAGACCTGAGAGAGAGAGAGAGAGAGAGAGAGAGAGAGAGAGAGAGAGAGAGAGAGAGAGAGAGAAAGAGAATGATGGTGCGTAATTACAGATGTGCATTGCCAGTAGCCTTGTTGATGCGGTCATTATCAAGCTACCAGTAGATGGGACTTCTCGACTTTTTAGCAAAAGATAAGCAGTGAAATTTCCTCTCGACTGTGTGACAGATATCTTTGGTTGGCAACAGGAACTACACTTGGGTGTTATAGTGTTTAGGTACGTTCCGAAGAGATTTATCTTACGAGGAAATTAAGATTGTTAGGAATTAGGGTGTGCCTTTTTGGTTGGTGTATGTTCCTCTTTGCTGACTGAAGGAGATATTTACAGTGAGTTGAGCGCACACTGTGTTATCAAGTCAGTGGCGTTGCAAACCTGTGTGGTGAGTGTGAGTGGGTGTGACTGAAAGATCGAAATGTGTTATCTTTCAGGTTAGCTACATATTTTGCTGCCATTCTAGTGAGAAGGGGTTACGTGAGTGTTACTATGTTTTTTTTTCCTCGTAGTTCCTTGTAATGGGGGCTAATGAAGGATAAGTTCTGTTGCTTTGTGGTTACATCAGGAAAACAGTGAGTGAAGCTTTCATTATTGAGCGGTGACAATCTTATGACGTCATTGAGAGGGCTTACTCATTTTAGTCCGGGGTTGGTTTGATGCTGTTATCCCATTCTCTCTGCGAGCCTGTTTTCTGTGTGGGTGGACTGAAGTATTTCGAGTGTTCTGGAAATTTCTTGTTATCGATTGCGACGGCGTTTAGAATTTTTTTGCTAGTTGTTTGCATTTGCAGTTAGGGTTACTTCATTGTTCTCAGTTGGCGTTTAGAAATTGATTAAATGGTTTGCATGTGCTTTAGTGTTGGGGGTTTGCTGAATTTTTTACTTTTTTTTATTTTTCTCCTGTATCTCTCTATCTGTGGGGAGTCATAAGGAGTTGAGATCAGGTCGAGTACTTGGAACTAGGAGGGTTAGCCGTTACGATACTATGAAGTGGCTAACGAAGATAAGGATAAAGTGACAGTGTTGCGTAAATTTACATCCGCAAATGCAGGAGTACAACCGCTTCGAATTTTTTAGTCGCCAAGAAAATAATGGATGAGGTAGATGCTTTTAATGAAGCAAAAGGTTTCCTTAGTTTAGATAAAGGGGATATCGGACAGCATTGCTGGAGTCATTACTTTTTGAAGTGTAGGATCTGGGACAATCTTAAGGATTTTTTGAGAACGTCATATGGAATAGCTGGTGCCGGTGATGCAGTTCGAGATCTCAGATCTCTTTTCAAGGTCCGTAAAGGCATGATTCGCTGGTCACATTTAGTGCCAGATGTTTTGATTCTGCAAAGGATTTTTCGAAGAAGTTGAGAAATTCTGGTTGGGTAAATGGAGGCTCTATTACGATAAAGAATCTTAAGAAACTATCGCAATATGCGTGGATCCTGATTGACGTTCCTGATGCTATCATAAATAGTTTTGACAAGGAAATAGAAAAGGGGTCAGATGAAACTTTATTGTTCTCACAAATTTATAAGCACATGTCGAAATGCCCTACAATAGATAGCTCCTTTTTGGACGGGATGCCGAAATCTTCCGGCGCTATTCCGAAGTGTCATACACAGAGTAACTCTGATTCCACAATTATGAGATTATGCGCCAAGACAGAGGATGATAAGTCTTCTGCAAGTTCAGGATCTCAGGGGCATTTTTATAATTGTAATAGGCAGGGCCATACTAAGAAGGTTGGTGGTTTTGCCTGCTTCTTAACCCTTCTTCACGGACGTGGGGTATATTTTTCCCCACCGTATTTTCTTTTATCCTGGCTGAGTGGTCCGGCCACTTAGCAAGCATAACAGCTGTGTAGCTTCAGTTTCCTGTCAGGTCTATTGGAGGGAGGTAGTGTCTCTGTGATCAATCACTTGTGGGGGTGTGTGGGGGGGAGTTTGGGTATATTGTACCCCAGAGCAGTGTTAACACACTAATAGGTGTGGGAATATTTTACCCCAGTGCAGTGATAAACTATTAAAACATGGGGGTATATTTTGCCCCAGTGCAGTGTTGATGTGTTTTTAATGTTTTTAGTTCTTTGTGTATTTTCATGCTTTTATCTTTTCAGGCATTGAATATTCTCTTTTCAGAGTTATCAGTGACTACCTAGATACTACAGACTCATAATAAACTGTGAAAGATGGATAGAAAAAAGAAAGTTTGTTATTCTCAGGCAGAATTAGAAGAAATAATGAACAAGACAGACTTAACAGATGTGACTTCAATATTTGAAAGTGATGATGAAGGTGAGATTGATCATGTTGAATATGAGGTGGAAGATGACTCAGATATGGACAAAGATTATGAAGAACCAACTAGCAGTGATGATGATAGTGAGGAGTTTATGGACGAACAGGGTTTTCAAAGTAGGGCACGAAAGAGAAAACGAACTACATCGACACCTCGCAAGCCACGTGTTGCCAGCCAAATAGACGTCTGGCCTCACCCTCCCTCCACTCCCCCCCAACCCATGGACGACTCTCTACCATCCCCCTCCCTAGCCTCAATGCACCACTCTGTCCACCGCCCAGC
Source organism: Macrobrachium rosenbergii (assembly GCF_040412425.1). NCBI lineage: Eukaryota > Metazoa > Arthropoda > Malacostraca > Decapoda > Palaemonidae > Macrobrachium > Macrobrachium rosenbergii. Next base: position 45,872,328 of record NC_089752.1, on the reverse strand, counting down.
CTCTCCTACCCCTGGTACCTCTACTGTTATCCCTGCTGTAAGTAGGGTGAGTAAGAGGCACCGTGGTAATGCTGCTCGAGGAGATGCTACACAAGCTGTGTCCTATGCTGACCCTGCTGTGCCTCCTGCTCCCTCTGCTGACCCTGCTGTGCCTCCTGCTCCCTCTGCTGACCCTGCTGTGCCTCCTCCTGTTGCCAGGGGAAGACGAAGAAACATTGCTAATGAAGAAGACGAGGCTACAAGAGTGCATGACTTCGGAACCAGTACAGTGACATCCAAGTCTGGCTATAGGTGGAATTGTCGACCACAGTCATCCAGTAGAGTAAGGACACCAGCACGAAACATTGTTGGTCCTATCACCCCAGGACCAACACCGGAGGCAAGGAGTGCAGACACCCCAGAAAAAGCCTTGAGCTTGTTCTTTGGAGATAATATTATCAACGAGATAGTGCAGTGGACCAACAAAATAATTCCTCAACGGGCAGCCAAGTATACTAACCGGAAAGGAGGGTTATTACTAACAGAACCGGATGAGATACGTACACTTTTGGGGCTATTGATCTTCAGTGGTGGCCAGAGGGATAACCACCTGACCACTAGGGAAATGTTTAGCTCCAAGACCGGCCCACCAATTTATCGTGCAGCCATGTCAGAGGACCGCTTCTTCTTCCTTCTCAGCTGTTTGAGATTTGATGACAAAGACACGAGAGCTCAGAGACAGACAACGGACAAGTTTGCAGCTATTCGTGTTATCTGGGACATCTTTATTGGCAACTGTGGGAAAATGTACGTCCCAAGTGAAACAGTTACAGTGGATGAACAGCTGCTGGCATTCCATGGAAATTGCCCATTCCGGATGTATATTCCCAGCAAACCAGGAAAATATGGGATCAAACTTTTCCTCATATGTGACAGTAAAAGCAGGTACATGCTGAGTGCAATACCCTACCTGGGGAAAGAAGACACACAACCTCAGGCCCGGGGTGGCATAAACCTTGGTCATAAGATCACAAAGGATCTTACAGAACCCTACCACAATAGAAACAGAAACGTAACCACCGACAATTGGTTTAGTTCTGTGCCCCTGGCCACTGATCTTCTACACAACTGCGGCACGACCCTAGTTGGCACTGTGAGAGCAAACAAGAAAGAAATTCCTCAGGAAATGAAAGAAACAAGAACTAGGAGGGTAGGTTCAAGTGCATTCTTATTCGTGAATGACATGACGTTGGTGTCATACTGCAAGGACACTTCAAGAACAAAAAAGAAGTTGGTGTATCTATTATCATCAATGCACACACAGCCAACCATAATGCCAAACTGCAAGCCTGAGATCATTTGTTTTTATAATGAGACGAAAGGTGGAGTAGATGCATTCGATCAAATGTGTGCAATATACTCAGTTTCACGCAAGACAAGCAGGTGGCCCATGAGTATTTTCTATGGAATGATAAATTCCTGTGTAATCAACTCGTGGATAATCTACAAGGAAAATCAGCAGACAATAGGTTCTAAACCAATTGAGATACGCTTCTATATGCAACATTTGGCAGAGGCCCTTATCAAAGCATGGGCAGGAAAGAGGATGCTCAACCCAAGGATTCCCAGAACCATCAAAACTGTGATCAACACAGTCTGCAACATTCCTATACCTGTCAGGGATGATCAAGCAGGTCTCACAGTGATGGCAGACAGCAGGGCTCCCATGGTGCGGTGCTCACTGTGTGACAGGGCCAGCGACAGGAAGACACGACACAGGTGTCAAGGCTGTAAACGCCCTGTGTGTCCTCGCCACATCTAAACTTGGTGCGTGGACTGCCCACACTAATGCAGGAAAGAACTTTAGTTACTACTACTACTACTACTACTACTACTACTACTACTACTACTACTACATACTGGTAAGCGTAGGGCATGCATAGTCCATCACCGAGAATATGAATTGTTTGTACTGTACACTGAAACTGCCAGTATTGGTCATTACCATTTTCAGTGGTAAATAATTGTAAAACAAGATTTTTTTTTTGCTCAAATATGGTCTTTTGACTGTCAAAACATAAACATAACATTTCTTGATCATTTAGTGTTCACAGACAGGAATACCTCTACGAATTTTTTTTTTTTTGCAGAAACTTCATTTATTTTCACCAAAGAATTTATAGTTATTCTTTTATGGTCTCCCATACAGTGTGTGTGGCTGCCAGGAGGCTGATACCCATAGCTGAGATACCCCGATACCCTGAGAGTGTGGGTCAAGGATCAAGTCATTTACAAGAATATTAGATTGTACACACGCTATTTTAGCAACACAAGTACAAATTTCAGTATTTTTTATACTTTTATAAGTTGTCCTTGAAATATGTAGTTTCAGTTGCTAGTCATTAAAATGGTTAAGTAAACAACACTAGAGGATATGAATTTTCTGTTTATCTTTTCAGAATCAATAAATTTTGTTAATAACTATTTTTATTTTATTTTCCAAAAACAGGGTAAAACATACCCCACCTCCGTGTTAATAATAGTAAACCCCACGTCCGTGAACAAGAGTTAAACAGACTGAGTCTAGAAGCACGCCTCAGAACATTGGTCTGGCAGGTAGGAGAACTCCTCGAGGGGGAATTTTTGGGAGCGTCTAGGGGCAGACAAAATTTTTGGAGGACTGAGCAGCAGAAGGGGATTTCTGGGTGAGCCCCCAGAGCTGAAGCCAGTGGTAAAATGGTCTGTGTATTGGGTTGATGTGAATATCCTTATAGACACAGGCGCCTCTATTAATTTGATGAATTATGACTTGTTATGATCGATGTTTTCCGACCGTTCTTTGAGGCTTGCTAAAGAGACAGAATGTGATGTGCAAGCAAATAGGTTACAGGTTTTGGGCTATGTAAATGTGTGTTTATCTCTTGGGGGTAGAACTTTTAAAGAACCATTTTTGGTTGTATGAGGGATAAGACTAGAGGATAAGACTAAGCCTATTTTTGTCCCTTCATATAGGATTCCTTTTAAGATTAGAGAACAGGTAGACCAAGAGGTTAATAAGTAGGAGGGGAAATGCATTGTTAGGACCAGTTCCTCACCTTTTAATTTTCTGTTGTTAGCAGTGCCTAAGAAAGATGGTTCAGTCCGGGTTTGTGTGGACTTTAGGAAGTTGAATGAGAAAACCATTCCTGATCGTTACCCTGTGGCATGTTTGCCAGATTTATTTGTTGAGATTGAGGGCAAGAATATTTATTCTTCAATTGATCTGATGCAGGGGTACTTGCAAGTACCGCTTAGTGAGGAGAGTCACAGGTATATGGCGTTTTCTTTGCTGAAGGGGTATTATGAGTTCACGCTGATGCCGTTTGGTTTATCAGGTAGTCCTATGACATTTACTAGGCTAGTGAATACAGTTTTGCATGGCTTGTTAGGGAAATCCATTTATGTATATATGGATGACATCTTAGTTGCCACTGATTCTGTAGAGGAACATTTAGAGGTTCTTAGGGAAGTTTTTAGGAGGCTTAGCTTAGCAGGTTTGAAGATAAAATCAGCTAAGTGTAATTTTCTGAAGAAGCAGATAGTACATTTGGGTCATGTCATTTCTAAGGAGGGTATTAGAGTGAATGATGGTAAAGTTAGGGCAGTTGTAGATTTTTCTGCTCCCAAGAATAAGAAACAGATTCGGTCTTTCTTGGGCATGGCTGGATTTTTTTGCATATTTGTGAAGGGTTTTTTCTAGTTTAGCATCTCCTTTGACAGATGTCCTGAGGGACGATGTGGAGTTTGTATTGGGTGATGGACAACAGTCAACATTTCAGAATATTAAGGACGCTTTACTTAATCCTCCAGTGTTGACGTTTCCTAATTTTGAACGTCCTTTCACTTTGGTGACAGAATGTCTTTTCTTTATGGTGATGCGACAGATACCAGTCACGATGGCATAAGGGCCTGCCTTATGCAGAAGTTCGAGGGAAGACTCCATCCGATTGCATTTTACAGTAGGAAGTTTAAGACACTGGGTAGTAATGAACAGCTGTGGTCGGTAGTGGACAAAGAGGCCTTTGCTGTAGTGCCTAGTTTGGTTCATTTTAAGATGTTATTGATGGGCAATCAAGTAGAGGTTCTTACAGATCATAAGCCATTGTTGGATCTTTTCAATGACCCAGATCTTTCCCCTAAAAGAGCTAGGTGATATTTGACAATCAGGGATTTTGATGCCAAGCTTAGGTATATAGAGGGTAGACATAAAGTTGTAGCAGACTCCCTTAGTAGAAGTTTTTGCTGATTCGGATGGTTCTCATGTATGTTGTGTATCTGGAGATTGCATAGATGGGATATTAGTTCAGTAGAGTTTAAACAGGATGAGGATGAGATTTTGGCAGATGCAAAAGCGTTTCTTAGAGGAGAATTAGTTAGGAAGGGTTATAAGTTGCCTTGTGTAGTTCTTGAATTAGAGGGTAATTTGTTAGTTAGGAAGATTAAATAAAGACTGAGAAATGGTGAGGATAAGGGAGATACGACGCAAATAGTTGTTCCTAGGAGTTTAGTACCTACGGTTCTGGATATTGTTCATTGTATAGGTCTGGCAGTCTGCATTTGCATATTGAGAAGGCATATCAAAATATACAGGAACAATTCTTTTGGAAGAGTATGCTAGCGTCAGTGGAAGACTTTGTGGAATGTTGTTCGGTTTGTAGTGCGTGTAAGCCATCGAGGGTCGTTTCTTGTAAATTGGGTTCATTTCCTATTCCCAGTAGACCATTTTCTAGGGTCCATATGGACCTTTTGTCCAATTTCTGTGAATGTAGTTATGGCTATAGGCAGCTGTTGGTGGTTGTTGACGAATTAACTAGGTTTGTAGAGTTTCCTTTGAAGCATAAAACAGTGGAGGAGGTGGCAGTCGCATTCTTTAATGGATATATTTGTCATTATGGGGTTCCTGAGGTGCTCATTACAGATAATGGGAGAGAATTTGTAAACAAGACGTTTGAGTGTCTTGCGGATGTAATGGGCATTCGGAAAGTCATTATTATTCCCTATATACCAGAAGCTAATGGGCTATGTGAACGGGCAAATAGGAATTGGGATCGTTATATTCCACAGGTTCAGCCTTTAAGAGGATGTCTGTCCCTAGAGCTATACAAATACAGGAGTGCCTCGGTTGACACATATATCTGAAATTAAAAAGACAAGTTAATGGGAATCTTGTGGGTTAATATTTTTTTTGTGTGTTATAATAATGTCTGAGAGGGGAAAGCTTAGTTGAATTAGGTGCAAAGTACCGTAGAGTGTTTTAGATATATGGGTCTCTCTTAGCATCAATTTTATGGTTAGTGATACCATTGAAATGCCAGCCAGTGAAGCGATAGTGGGTACCCAGTGCGGTGCGCGTTCGATTTATTACCTATTCCATCAGGTGATGATACATTTAAATCGCTGGTCTTTACTGCTAAGGAGAGATATGCGCGTCTTGCTAAGAATCTTGAATTGAAAACTCAGGATAAGGTTGACAGGATCATTTCACAGCCAGATTGAGTTAAAGTTGCCGTGGGGGATAGGGTTTTTGTGAAAATAAATGTTAGGAATTAATTGAACTATAAACTAGGTCTTAAATATGAGGGTTCTTTTCGGGTTGTAGAATCTTTGTTTGTTTTTTTTTTTTTTGTTTTTGTTTTTGGATCTGGTAACTTATAGGTTTCTTTCTTTTGTGTGTTTTTTTTAAATGCTGAATTTTCGTCTGCTCATGGCTTTAGGGGTCGTCTTATGGGCTAATTCCGTAGTGAGGTTAGGCCCAGGTGTTATTATAGAAGAAGACTATGATGTTTGGTTGTCATATGAAGTGGTAACACTGAGTATAGTGTTTGAGGATAGAGGTTTAGCAAGGGATGAGCTTGAAGCATCCCAGAATAAAGTTCAGTTGCTTAGGAATTTATTGGTTGAGATGAATACCGGACGAAATCTGTCTGATCCATTGCGGGTTGGTTCACAGAACTTAATGGTACAGCTGTTAGGGTCCAGGATAATATTAAGACTTTAACATGGCTTCCAAATTTAGATTCTTCGACTTCTCAGGTTTCTTCTAAAAGGAGTAAGAGAGCTGCGCCATTGTTAATTGGAGCCGTTATGGTCATAGGAATGCTTGCTAGTATGTCAGTTGCTAATTTTGAGAAAATTTAACAGGTATCGGCAGAATTAGCTAGCCAGCGTAAAACTTTGATGATTTTACGAGATAGTAATGAGAAATTACGAGAGGGTTTTCAGACATTAAGGACATCTTTAAATGGGTTATTGGTCACAGGTGATAGGATGGGGGGGGGGATGGAGACTTACATGTTACGATAGTTTTGTCTTCTTGTCAAACTACCTTGTTGAATATTGCGAAAGAAGCGGAATCCGTGTTATCGGAAATTCAAATACCGATTAAGGCAGTGGTTGCCGTTATAAGGGGTAAATTTTTGGAGATATTTTACCTCTCAGGTCTTTAGAATTGATTTTAATAAATGCTGCATATCTGTATGGTTCACAGGTAATTTTACTAGGGAGAATTTGTATCGCTATTATGGGATTTTAAAAGCGGAAGTGTCTAATAGGGGGTTGCTTGTGGAAATTCCAGTTAGTAACTGGAAATCATTTCATAGTTATATCATTTGACCTTTCCCTAGTGGCTTTAATGGTTCACTAATAGTATGGGATAGTGAGGAGACTATGTACCTTTTTGGGGGACCAGTTTCAATCTTCGGCTGTTAACTATTAGTCAGGATGTGTTTTAGTTCATGATAGATATATTTGTGACATAGTATCTTTACGCTCATAAATATACCTTAGTTTAATCAGACCACTGAGCTGATTAACAGCTCTCCTAGGGTTGGCCCGAAGGATTAGATTTATTTTATGTGGCTAAGAACCAATTGATTACCTAGCAACGGGACCTACAGGTTATTGTGGAATCCGAACCACATTATAACAAGAAATGAATTTCTGTCACCAGAAATAAATTCCTCTAACTCTTCATTGGCCAGTCGGAGAATCGAACGTGGGATCAGCAGAGTGCTAGCTGAGAACGATACCCACCCGTCCAATGAGGAACTTTATGCTCATAAATGTTAATTGGTTAGGGTATGAGATGATGTTAGTACATAACCAGACTCCTTCTGAGTGCGACTTTCAAACGCTCCAACATGAGTACAAGATGGCCTCTATGAAGACTCTCAGCACGGTGTTTTGCAATAGCTGCGAGATCTCCATCCGGTGCCATAATTCATCAGGTATGTCTCCTCTGCGAGGATCCCGTCTCTTCGATGCGGCTTGTAGACTGGTCACACCGAGGTTTTGAGTTCTGGGCAAGGGTTTCTTCAACTCTACTACTCGTATCCTCATGCGGCATCTTCATGGGGAACATCAAGTTCCGGTGCTGCCTTTAACAGGAGTGATCGCCAAAAATTCCACCACTTCCTCCAGTGCCAGAAGACAAACCTTTCCCCGTGCCGAATCAGTACCTCCTCATTGCTACTTTATCGGTGATCAGGGCCTTTGTCGTAAATGCAACACAGTATTTAAGTGCAGTAGATCTTGTTTCATATCCATTACAAATTAATCGACTGGCTTTATTGGACGTAGGTATAGAAAAATTTATACCTACATTAAATGACAATGGTTTAAATTATCTCGTTATTTACTCATAAAATGCAAATAGATCCATGCATTCATTCACAATTTTTTTTTTAATAAACTAGGCTCAGTGCGTCAAACAGTATTAAAGTCATGTTTTATTTAATCCTATCATGTATTGATAATTGACCGGGATGAATAATTTTGAGTTCAAAAGACGTTGTTGGGAAGAGCAATAGTTTTCCCTCTCTCCGTCTCTAATTTCTTCATTTAGTTTATTGAGCATTAAAGTGAATTTCGACTCGTGATATCTATTCTAGGGTACTTTCCCTTGAATCTTTTATTTGACTCCTCGAAAGAGCTACATTCAGACTATGCTTCATACTTGGAACACAGCCGGCAGAAATGAAAATACAAGAGCTGCGCCTCATTTCTTGCAGTATTGGTCTTAGACTCCTTGATTGGATCATATATATATATATATATATATATATATATATATATATATATATATATATATATATATATATATATATATATATATGTGTGTGTGTGTGTGTGTTATACTATATATATATATATATATATATGTGTGTATGTATATATATGTATGTATATATATATATATATATATATATATATATATATATATATATATATATATATATATATATATATATATATATATATATATATATATATAAAGACACTCGCCAATGAGGGAAGAAACGGTCCGTCGACTATCATAAGTGAGAAAAGCATGAATAATTTATCCGTATTCCTCATAAGCTTCCTGAAAAGGAAAAGAAGAAGTATAGACTGATTCGGAGTCATAATAAAAAGATAGTATCTGCGAATAATGCCATTCACTTCAACATGATTTCATAAGAGAGAAAATATGCCTAAATAGCAAATGACACACACACATATATGTACATATATATATATATATATATATATATATATATATATATATATATATATATATATATATATATATATATATATATATATATATATATATATATATATATATATTTTTATAAATATTTACGCTGTTCGCCCTCGAACATTTAGGGATAGAAATATCAGCCTGACTGAGACAGGGAAATTGCTTTGTCCCAAGCTAGAAGCGTCTTCAGTTCAAACTTTATCATCCGTTGGAGAAAGGAATAGGTAGCATTTAGGCATTTAACCCCATAGGCTGGAAAGTTTGTAAACAAAATATGTTAGGGCATTAGGGACCTAAGCCTCAGAGAGGTTTACGCTCAATGACCCCTAGTTATGGTGGCCCTTAAGCTTTATTCTATGCATTCGACGATGCCTTTGTCAAGGTCGGATTGCCCGGGCGGTATAAGCCCTCCTCTGGCGGGAACGAAGTCGGGTCGAGTGAGAGAGATTCCAGCGGTCGCTGAACCAGGGTGACGCTGCGTGCGTGCCCGAACGATATTCTTTATTCTTCATTACTTTCTCTCCTACGCCTATCTTAATTAGTGAATTGGGAAGACTGCCAGAATACGACTCCTGAGGTCCCTCGTTTGCGCAGCGACTCGACATTCACGGTAAGTCCGATTCTTGTTGAAGCTTCGTCGATTGACTAGTACTTTTCTGTATTTCACATTTTTCTTTGTTTTCTTCCTTCAGCCACCACTTAGGTATATGTGTTTACAAAGTCTAGATTAAGCCTAATTATTTTATTGTTAGCTTCAACCCCATTATTCCAGTAAAATACCTAGGATTTAGGTAAGCAAAATCAGGTTAAATCTCGATGCTTTTGTATGCCTCGCGTCCGAATGTTTGGGAGAACCGTTGCGTTTAAAAATCAAATTCATCTCAAATATTCTTTGTTAAGGTTAATAACCCTTAACTGGCGACCTTTGGCTAATTAACGTCTGTCTTTGAGGTTAACTTTTGGCTTCAAGTGACAGGTTACGTGTAATCTTGGTTTGCAGGGCCGTAAAATTTACGTAAATTGAATAATACATGATCAACCAAGACTCCTCACACGTAACATTGGCGACCTTGCGTAGAATCTAAAGTACATTTTAGAGAAAGAATCTGGAGAAAAGGAAATTAAATTACATTAATTCCAAAAAAAAAAAAATAAAAAAAAAAATAAAAAAATAAAATAAAATAAAATAAAAGTCAGATATTGAATTCCATTTCATTCTTCCAAACAAGGAACCAGGCATATTCAGTAAAGAGAATAGTTATAATAACAAGTGTAGCGAGAATTAGCATAGGTAGGAAGGGTGTAGAAACAGAGTGAGACATAATTTATAACGAGAGACATAATTTATGAATGGCATTTTTACTGTGTTCGGAGCATTCGAGTTAAGTCGTCCATAACGTATTCAAAGGCCGAATCGCGGAGCCCGTTTCATGTACACAAAGTAATTTAGAAATCGCGTCGGCAATTCTGATCGTTATTGTTTGCATATAGCGGGAATCATTCAAAAACCGTGTCAGTGAAGTGGCGAACGAACGGAAGTAGTAATTGTATCATAAAATACATTTTCAGTAAAGTAAATTTGGTCCGTTCCAAATCACGCAAATCTATTCCATTGTTTGCCGAGGATGTTTCACCGCGAGAGAACGATAACAAAAGACACAAAGTTGTTTGGTAATTTAGTTTTCCATCCGTAACGTAAAACGCTATGCATGATTGGTATATTTAAAGTAAAATCTGGATACCTGCATTTGTTTCGTTCGTTGTTTGAATTTGTGCTAAAAAGAAAATACCCGCCGCGCGGTTGTTTTGAAATTTAGGCCTAACGGGATTTTCCGCCATCTTAAGACCTTGTTATTGTCATTCTCTGTTGTGACCACTCTGCTCCCAGCCCTTTTGGAACTACTTTCTTTTTTTGCGTAGTAGAAGTTAGACAGAATATCTTAGAAAAAAAAAAACAAAAGATAATTTAGGCAGGGAAAGATAGGCCTTAGTTAGGAGTAATACCATAACAAGTTCCTATACAAATACCTGCTATAAAAATCATATAAAGAAAATTTAAAATTTTTACGATAAACTTTGTGACGTCGGCTCCCGGGAAAATTAAGATAATAAAGTAATCCCTAAGGAAGCCAAGACGACGCATCTATATCATTTTATTAAGATCCATGCCATTGTGCATGTATAAAATCTTTGTTTACATGTTCTCAAGCAGCAAGAAATTCGCTGATTGAAAATCTCTCTCTCTCTCTCTCTCTCTCTCTCTCTCATTCAAGTAAGCATTCCTAACCTAAGTGTACGTGACCCTCTTCAAAGAAAGAACGGCCGACACTAGGCTAATTAATTCGAATACAATAAGCCAAATAAAAGGAAACACCTCTGTCCCACAATAGATGAGGACAAGTTAAGAGTAATTACAATACAGTGATAAACTGTCGGTCACGAGTGAGGCCTGCTATCCAGACCGAAGCAAACAGTAGTTTTCACCCTCTGAAAAAGAAGGGGCCAGCACTGGGGCCGGTACTGGGACCAGCCACTCACGAGGATCTTTAAGAAAAAAAAAAAAAAAAAAAAACCCAAATTCACTTTATTCCACAGTGCCAATAATTTGCAGCACTCATCACTGGAATAGCTTACTTCTCTATCTCTCTCTCTCTTTTACCTTCCCTTTCTCTCTCATTCGATTGTTGCACTCTGCAGGGGGTGTAGAGTGCCTTTCATCCCATATAGCCTAGTTGGACTCCAGTGGAGGGTCCCTAGGAACACATTGGCACCATAAGTGCCACCAAGCAAGAATCCAGAAAAATAAATAAAACAAAACCAAAAGGGAACACAGAAGAGAAGGTTCTTCTGGAACCTAACCTGCACCAGTGCCTAGGGATACTGAGTGCCACCAGTGTGACCTGTACACGGCACACCCACACTACAGTGCCACCTTTTGAAAGGGTGCCACGTCATTGAAGAGACACTTCCTCGCTGCCCAAGTACGCCCGTCGACCCGGTTAGACGCCCTTCCCCACCAGAACCATGGCAGCAGAGCATTATAAAACTTTCCTGGGGCTGGGGACGGCGGCAGGTCTCACCGGCTCGGAACTTACCACCTGGGTTAAGGAGCAAGTGGACGACTTGGCCAAGCGGGAGAAGGAAGAAAGACTCGAGCAGAGGAAGTATGAAGCCGAGCAGAGGAAGTATGAAGAAGAACGAAGGCAATATGAAGAGGAAAGAGAAGAAAGAAGGAGACAGCATGAGTTAGCCTGCAAGGAAACTGAGTTAGCCCTAAAGGAGAAGGAGCTCGAGCTTGAGAGAGCGAAAATGGAGAATGCCGAAGCTATGGCTAGCCATCAAGCCTCCAGTCCTACACCTGCTGCATCAAACGCTCCAATTTCGAGCATCAATTCCCTAGTCCCACAGTGGACTGAGGACGAGCCAGAAGCATGGCTGGAGGAGATCGAGGCTCTTTTCGATAACTACAGCACCACGGAGACGGAGAGAGCCTTAATACTAGCCAAGCATATGGAGGGAAAAGCCAAGGCAGCGCTTCGCTCACTGGAGAAGAGCCAGAGAGGCAACATGGCGGAAGTTCGTAGAGTCATTACAAAGGCCTACGAGATAACCCCAGAAAAATGGAGACAACGGTTCCGAGGTCTTGCCAAGGAAGTCGGCTGGTCTTGGACGGAATGGGCATGTCACAAAACCCAGTCCGGTGCGCGCTGGTTCGACTCCTTGGCCTGCACGACGTTTGAGGATCTCTTCAATCGGACCATGCTAGAAGACCTTTTCCAATGTGTGCCAGGGCCCCTTGCGGTATATCTTAACGATAAACAGCCCTCCACACTTATGGAAGCTTGTCGCATGGCTGATTCGTGGGAAACCTTCAATCAGTCGCATAGCACCTCTCAGAAGCGAATCATCCCTCCGGCCTACCTCTCGAACTCCACTCGCCCGAAGAATGGACTGCCTAGCAAGACCCTGTGCAACTATTGCAAGAAGGGGGGCCACGCTGAAGCTGAGTGCCGATACAAACTCGGCACTATTAAGCAGCCTAACCCTACCAGCCAGGACTCCGCTCCCGATTCATCCGCTCAGCCCTCTCCTCCAACAGTTACTGCAGGCCACCGAGCCCATCCAAAAGGCCCGTGCAAATCCTGTGGGGCTGCTAGCCACTACAATGCTGGATCTCCGGCCTGTCCACATCATGTCCCCACCACCAAATTTGTCAACCTAATCAGCACTTCATTTTCTGCTGCTGGTCCGCACTGGATCCTTTACCCCGAGAGACTGGAAACCCAGTACATCTCGGTGGCCCCTCTTCAGAGCACTAGCCTGCCCGTGACCCTTCCGGTCACAGTAGACACTGCGGCAGACATTAGCCTGATCACTAGGGCCCAAGTGCCAGCCGGTGCCATGGTTGACGAAGAAACGCGGTGGGAAATGAAGTGGATAGAGGGCCACACCATTACCGTTCCTACGGTCCAACTCCAGGTAATGACACCTTGGGGCACGATACCCCACCGCCTTGGCGTGGTAGGTGGAATTCGGCCCGGAGTGGTCTTCTTGTTGGGTCGGGATCTTCTCTGAAGCCCGTCACCAACGCCACTCCGCAGCCACGTTACCTCCTCCACGGAGGCCCCATCTAAAACTCTCAAAATGACAAACCTCCACCTTCCGCCCACCAAAGTGGTCCGCGGAAGGGGCGCCACCAACCTATTTCAGGCCTAGCCCTCTCCAATCGCGAAGGGCTGGCCCACCAAGAGGTCCTCCCCCTCCGCGAAGAGAGATTCAGGAGGAGCAGTACCGCTGCAGGACGTGCAAGCGGGCAGACCACTCCACAAATTGGGAGGGCTGCCCAAGCAAGCAACGCCCAGCGGACGCCCCCGAACAAAACTCTAGGAGAGGCTACGATCTCCTGCTGGGGCAGGAATCTCTGCCGCAGCCAAACCCAAGTCGTCCGAGAGGTATTGCACCTCCGGACCACTCATCAGGCATGCCTGACCCTCAACTGCTGCCAGTGCCACTTGCGAGCACTGAGCAGTGCCAGACTCCGTCCGCCACGGACGTTGAGCTACCAATGGAAAAGGCCCCTATGCCGGGTCTAAATCATGAGGCGAATCCTCCTCCGGGAGATTTAGGATTCCCCATGCAGTTGATCATCGCGACTGGAGAGCCTCCAGCACCCGAAACTACTTCTTTGCAAGATTCTTCTTTGCAAAATTTGACTCCAGGGGATGAACCCCTGGAGGATCGAAATGGTACCCCTCCCTTGGAAGACCAGGAACTGGCATCCTCGGACGCAGAAGTCGAGATCGCTCTCGCTCTGGTTGTCGCAGCAGCCGGAGTAGGGAGTCCTCCCGCAGCTTTTGCAGTTGCCCCTGACTTCGCGCCCGCTAGCCCTTCTGGCCTGTCCCCGGAGTTGGTGCTCTCATCACCTGCTAGGCCAGCTACTGATAGGCCTTGGAGGAAACCGAAGAAGAAGAAGAAGGGGCGGAAGAGAGCCCAGTAGTTGCCGAGCTATAAGCTCCTCCTGGCACTAGTGCCCTCTTGGCACAGTGCCCTAACATCTAAGAGTGATCCTGGCCCCTTGCCCAGAGAAGGTAGCCAGTGTGATCTCTTCCTTTCATTGTGCATAGCCTAGGCCACCTTAAAGTACGGTACATCAATTTAGTAACCTTGTTCTTTCCACTTACCACCGAGCCGCAGTAATCATGTAAGTAGCCTAACTAATTTCAGTAATCTTAACTATTGTGAAACGAGCCACGATGCTCGTGACACGCATGGCCTAAGACCTCAGTGAGGCACCCATTTATCATATGAGGCAACCCTCATGAATTAACTAGTAAATTTTAATTGTATTAAACATAAACCATGTTGTAATTTAGTTAGAATGTTAACTCTTATGTTGGTGCTACGGTCGGGTTAGGATAGGTTAGGCTAGAGAATATCATAGAACGTACCACTAGGCTAGGTCTAAAACACATCTTGATTGTAGGAGGTAGCCTATAAAAACCGTGAGCACCTCCTAGTACTATTAGAATTAGGTTAAGTAGTGATTATAGCTCATGTCCTATCTAGGGTTAGGTAGTTCTGTAGCTAGGTAGGCTAACCAGGACTAATCTGCTCAGGGGAAGGAGAGTAACCTACGAGAGGCGAACAGCTTGCTTAGTATAGACCTTCACGCCCGAAAAGGGAGTGAAGGCCCTCTTAAAGGGGGGAGCTTTTATAAATATTTACGCTGTTCGCCCTCGAACATTTAGGGATAGAAATATCAGCCTGACTGAGACAGGGAAATTGCTTTGTCCCAAGCTAGAAGCGTCTTCAGTTCAAACTTTATCATCCGTTGGAGAAAGGAATAGGTAGCATTTAGGCATTTAACCCCATAGGCTGGAAAGTTTGTAAACAAAATATGTTAGGGCATTAGGGACCTAAGCCTCAGAGAGGGTTTACGCTCAGTGACCCCTAGTTATGGTGGCCCTTAAGCTTTATTCTATGCATTCGACGATGCCTTTGTCAAGGTCGGATTGCCCGGGGCGGTATAAGCCCTCCTCTGGCGGGAACGAAGCGAGGTCGAGTGAGAGAGATTCCAGCGGTCGCTGAACCAGGGTGACGCTGCGTGCGTGCCCGAACGATATTCTTTATTCTTCATTACTTTCTCTCCTACGCCTATCTTAATTAGTGAATTGGGAAGACTGCCAGAATACGACTCCTGAGGTCCCTCGTTTGCGCAGCGACTCGACATTCACGGTAAGTCCGATTCTTGTTGAAGCTTCGTCGATTGACTAGTACTTTTCTGTATTTCACATTTTTCTTTGTTTTCTTCCTTCAGCCACCACTTAGGGTATATGTGTTTACAAAGTCTAGATTAAGCCTAATTATTTTATTGTTAGCTTCAACCCCATTATTCCAGTAAAATACCTAGGATTTAGGTAAGCAAAATCAGGTTAAATCTCGATGCTTTTGTATGCCTCGCGTCCGAATGTTTGGGAGAACCGTTGCGTTTAAAATCAAATTCATCTCAAATATTCTTTGTTAAGGTTAATAACCCTTAACTGGCGACCTTTGGCTAATTAACATCTGTCTTTGAGGTTAACTTTTGGCTTCAAGTGACAGGTTACGTGTAATCTTGGTTTGCAGGGCCGTAAAATTTACGTAAATTGAATAATACATGATCAACCAAGACTCCTCACACGTAACAATATATATATATATATATATATATATATATATATATATATAATATTGCTATTTGGGTATATTATATTTTCTCTCTGATGCAATTCATGTTGAAGCCAATGGCATTATTCACAGATACTATCTTTTTATCATGACTCTGAATCAATCTATACTTCTTCTTTTCCTCTTCAGAAAGCTTATCAGGAATAGAGATAAATTACTAACGCTTCGTTCCATTTACTTATGATAGTCGACGGATGGTTTCCTCCCTCATCAGCGGCGTCTTCACGACTTAATTACAAATTGAGATCCACGGTTTTCATTCGTGCATGCGGACGTTGCTGCTGCGCATAAAATTTTAAACATAACGTCATTGGGGTGCTAATTGTTTATTGGTCAGTGGGTCTCATTGGTTCGCTGGTGGTATGAGCGGCAACAAGGGCATTCTTGGAACTCCGGAAGGCATCCCCTGTGTCGCAGCTCTTGGGGAGTGGGACTTACAGATATTAGACTGTTTTTCATTGCTTTAACGATTTTCCCGAAAACTTGTAGATCTTTAAAGGTAGAGATATAGCATACAGTTTACCCCTGGTTAGCTTATTTACTTTCTTTTTTAATATATTTAGTAAGCAGGCTATATTTTGAAAAAAAGAGAAACTTACAACACTAACATAAGCTAAGCTTGATTATCCAGTTGTCTTTCTTTAACAATTAAGTTTAACTTCCTTGAAAGCCACTGAACAAAATGAACTAAAGGAATCAATATCTACGTATTGTGCATGCTAGCATTGGTCAATTGTAAAATTTTCAGATTTATTCGTAACAAACGCATTTTGAATAAGATTATTCGTTCGTTGCTGGATGATTCCTTTGATTCATCAATTTTCTTACAAATTGTCAAGATTTATGTTGCCTTTATGTCTTTTCATTTAAAAATCTCCTCGCCCGTCTCTTTCATTCATTTCCTCCAAATCTGCGAAAATATGAGAATATATTAATGCGTAAAAGTCATGCTAATCCTAAGCAACGTCCCTTTTTCGGAAGAATATCTCTGGGAATGTGGCCCTGTTGTCGAATTTCAGGTAAAATATAAGTCTCCGCTGTGCAGTATTATCTCTTAAGGGCACCAAGATACGAGTGTTATCATCAGACTTACTTTTCGAGGATTCAGAAGGAAAAAGCTTTCTTAAGATATTTAAGTACTTATATTAGTATTGATATATGAATATGAAATTTTGCGTTTAGAATATGTGAAAGTATATTTAACGTTAGACTTTATTTTCGACCCAGGAAATATTGTATGTTGAGACAACTTTTTATACAAAAAGCAAACTTGCAACTCTGATTCATACGAAACACATACACATACACACATATACATGTGTATGTATGTATATATATATATATATATATATATATATATATATATATATATATATATATATATATATATATATATATATATATATATATATATATATATATATATATATATATATATGCACGCATGTACGGGAACTCAAGTTACCAGGAGACAGCGTACTGTGATCTTATAGTTAGTTACTCGAGCTAAATGAGTAGATGATCGTAGAGTGACCAGTAAATGTTTCATGCAGCAATATTCTACTCTTGTGCTTGGAATGACTTGCCTTAAAATCCGGCTGGTGTATAATACACTTACCAATTTCATGTTTATGTTTGTGAATATTTGTTCCTTTGCTTTTATTTCGTTGCGGCAGTGATTCGAAAGTTTTTAATATCACAGAGGTTGCGTGCAAGAAAGCTTTCCACTCTTTATTTCCCGTGTTTCTTATTAATTAAAGGTACTTGCGTTGTCGCTTTCCAGCATTTATAAAGGAGATTAGAGTTATAAATGGCAATGATGTCATTGTCCTGCACGAAAGTGGTCGGCATTTGCACGTTGCAAGATTATTCAGGGATCTTGTACATGTCGTGCACGGATCTTATTTACCCGCTCAGTTCGCTGTTTGACTCTTTAGGTGGTTTTAATTCGATGTTTCCTTTTACCAAGATTATTTAACAAATTTGTAACTAAAAATAATTTATTTGTGTGTCTGCGTATCTGTTTTCTTCTACTGAATGGTATATGCATATATTATATATAGTACATACATATATTATATACTGTACATGTACATGTTAGTATATAGTATCTTATATATTATATGTATGTGTAATTATATATATGTAAATGAGAGACTGTGACAGAAAAATGTTATCTGTTTACTGTGCTCATACTGTAAGTCCGATTGGTGATTAATATGATGCTCATCAGTCTCTCTCTCTCTCTCTCTCTCTCTCTCTCTCTCTCTCTCTCTCTCTCTCTCTCTCTCTCTCTGAATACCAAGTTACACATACTTGCATTCTTGCTTATGTTGATTGATGATAATTATTTTTTAATTTGTACATTTTTTACCTGATGCGAAGAGATGTCGCATATCTTTCGATTGTTTTTCTGTCCTTAATGCAAGAACCAATTTATATTTGATCCTGCAAAAAGGATCCCCAGTTTCTTGTATTCTGTGTTTTTTATGTTTTCATCTGCAAAAATTTTATACATTCCTATTTGTAGTATTTTTTTCTCCACTCAGACTAAGCCCTGTTTCTCCGTTTACGTTTTCCGTGCCATTGTCTGTCTCATGAACACATCATTTCTCTACATTATAATCATGACGCATTATTGGATGTTGGAATGGAGGCTCTAATTAGAAAAGAGATCGTCTTCCTGTTTCCAGACAGTTATGTATCCATTGCTCCTCCTTGCAGCTCTGTTGCTTATCGCTGTACTCCACCATTAAGTATCTACTTGGGTATCAGCATATTCTCTCTCTCTCTCTCTCTCTCTCTCTCTCTCTCTCTCTCAGATATCAACATATGTATGTTTTATTGTTAAAAAAGAAATAGAAGCTTCTTTTTGTGTACTTTTTAAATACTTTTTGGTGGTCAGGACAAACAAGTTAGCCTTCAACTACACTTTCATATTAACAAAGTAGGATGCGTGGATTATTTAGTTTTTTTATAAGTTATTTATTACGTATTTATAGCTGCTGGTGATTTCTTTGCATTTTTGGAATTATCTCTACAAAGTAAGTGTTTTTCAATTTTTGTTTCATGTAAGTTACATTCCAAGGATGCAGGTAATTATTGTCTACGGTCATTTTGACTTTCGTGAAGAAAGATGTTGAATTGCTGTAAAAAGGTACATTCGTTGACTTTGCTTTACATGAACACGCCTGTATGCATCTGTGCTTTATAATTGCGAGAGGTTTTGCATTTATGATTAAGAAATAAATTAAGTTATCACCAGAATTAAACTCACGTTCAGGCATTGATGTTTAAGAGATTTGCCGAGGATAAGAAAAGAAAAATACCCATAAAAGCCGACCGCTCATTAGTGGCAAAAACATCTCTAACGACCACTTGAAAATTCAGACCTCTTGGTGATGTCCTCTTAGAGGTTTGAAATGGAAGAAAGAGAGGGAGAGAGAGAGAAAGAGGTGTATGATAACTGTAATTTCAAGGGTAGAGCTTTGAGAAGCAACAGCAACCTTTCTATATTTAAAATGTCAGTGAGAGGAACAAGAATTTATGGGGTGGGTTTTTCCTTGTTAGGAAACCTCTCTCTCTCTCTCTCTCTCTCTCTCTCTCTCTCTCTCTCTCTCTCTCTCTCTCTCTCTCTCTCTCAATACACCTTTCAGTGCCCCTCTCCTTTGTAATATCTTTGGTTATTAGGAAGGGAGTCACTTGCGTTCTTCCTTAAGCGTTAGAGGGAAGGAGAGTTCTGATTAGCGTGGTGAAATTGGTGATGATGATAATGAAGAGAGTGTGTAGAAGTACTAATGAAGTGGAAGGAAACTCCAGCCAAGAGTGATTGCGGAAGGCTTCAAAGATGATTTTATCAAACATGGATAGGGGCTTTCGCTACTAAAGAGGAAAAGTGTGCTTGATTTATGGTATACGATGATGCGTCATTATGATAAGCTAAGCATTTGTGTAATCAGTCCCTTCCCCCTCTCAGCTAACTCCTGTGCTTTGCTCTCTCTCTCTCTCTCTCTCTCTCTCTCTCTCTCTCTCTCTCTCTCTCTCTCTCTCTCTCTCTCTACACCTGAACCTTCTTATTTGAGTATAAAGCTTTATTCCGAATGTGAGTGTGATGTCCGTACAGATTTTCCGTACTTTGCTGGTACCAGGAATACCGCTTCATTAGATTAACGATCAAAATGCGTACATTTGCATAAATAATTGCGTGCGCAAATATTTTTCTTGAGTGAGTAAGTAGAGACATTTTCTCCTTTATTACAGATATAATTTGGAGTTGACATCGTTAGGTTTTTAAAATGAAACCACAATATTGACACCACCGAAGCAATTGCGGTACAGTTAAAAAAAATATAAAAATAAAGTTTTCTTGCGGATTTTTTTTTGAAATTTAAAATTCATGCCCGCATCACAAAAATAAATTGAAAGAAAAACAATAAGCCGCAGATTTTGACAAGTATATGGGTTGCTCCTGCCATAGAAGCCGGGCTGCAAGGAAATTATGGACAAGGATAAACGCCCACGCCATCTCAGAAAGGAAATACGTGGAGTGGCAAGTTCACTAGAACTGGAAGCAGACTAGTGTTAAAAATATGAATCAGCTTTATTGCGGGTCTCTCTCTCTCTCTCTCTCTCTCTCTCTCTCTCTCTCTCTCTCTCTCTCTATATATATATATATATATATATATATATATATATATATATATATATATATATACCCCTCTGGGTTTGTTATCAGTATTGCTGACACTGTGTATGCCCCACCATGGCTGTAATGCAAGCAAGTTCACCAACCAGTAAATCGTTAACTTTTTGTTTGATTCTGTGAACAAGCGACTGGTTCCATTTTATCGGATGGCGAAGATACGTTGCTCAAGGCTTGGAAATACAGTACGATATGTGCGTTTGTGTGCGTGAGAGAGAAATAACTAACCTACTTTGACATTGTTCCGTTAAAGTACAAAGAAAAAATAGGGCGAAAATTTGTCCAATTAGAAAGTCTGTTTCGTGAGATGTCCATAATAGGATACTTCGATTTGAAAGCACCGATATTCTTTTAATGCTCAGGGGATGAGCCACAAATATCTTGTTTCTGAATCCATCATTACTTTTCAAGATTATTTTTATTTTGCACCCATTCCCCATTAAGACGAGTTCGACAATGTGGGGATGATTGATTGATTGATTTATTTATGGTTACTAAAACTGGCGTCACAACATCCAGTTTATTGACGCCGTAATAGAATTAAAGAGGAAACTAAAAGATGAAGTTAAAAGGAGTTTCATATAAGGAATAACGAAGCTCTGCAAGTTTGGTGATTTTAGTGTGTTCTGTATCAGCATGTGCGTGTGTTTTATGGGTGCATACATCCATGCCCATATGTAAATTTTATTTGAATAGATTATGTGAAGTATATGTACAGGCATAAATGTTTGTATAATTACCGTATAGAAAAATGTTTGCATGATGGGCATCAATTTGTTCGTTTTAGATAGTTGTGATCAACAGCTACTAAAATTTAATAATAAGCTCTACATTTAAGCCTTGCTGCAAACGCACTAGCGATGGTTACGTAAGTGGTTTTATTTGATGTTACATTCGAAAACTTTCATGACACGTAATGAGACTTGGATTCTTTCGAGTCTTCTTTAAGTAGCTGACGCAACTTTTCACTCTTCCCCTACTGAAAAATTCAAAGAATAATACAATTTCCCCTCCATTTGACCACGTGTCAGTCTGTCCGTTGGTGTGTCTGTCCCGCTTCCCCTGTCTTAGAGATTTCAGTCATAGATTTCGTGCATACTGTAGATGTCCATGTATGGGAAAATAGTCTGCCTGCCTGTGCGTCTGCCTGTCCATCGGTATGTCTTATGCCTAAATTGCAATCGCAACTCCTACACTGCTCAAGGGATTTCGGCCAAAATTGGAACAAAGAAAGGCCAGCGTGCATGAATTTGCATGAAGGAAATTGTCCACCTACCTTCCAGTTTGCCTGCCTCTCTCTGTAAGCTACTTCAGAACGATAGTGACCTAAACCATGACCTTCATACTTTAAAAGATTCTTTATGTACCCTGTCATAGCAACTCCATGTACATGGCTGAAGAAGTTTCAGTAAAAATCATGAAAAAATTGTAACATCATAACTAGATGTGCATGAAGGTAGATCACCCGTCTGTTTGGTTTCATCAGTCCGAGTCTTTGGAGTAGGAAGTTATTAAGGGGTTGGAAGTATGCAAGCAAAATGCTTGCTATTGATATTGTTGCATCTGTATTGTGTAGTTATCTGAAATTTGTTTTATTAAATGCAATTGTTTCGGTCTTGAGGTTACCACCTTGTTTAATGAATTTTATTTATCATTTTCAGAACGTATCCTGCACTCGATGGCATTCTAGGAGCAGTGGCTCGGTGAGTACCAGTTTCTTGACTCCTGAAAATTAGTGAACTTCGTTACTTAACATATAAAATAATGCGGATAGTTTCCCTGTGTTTAAAATAGTAGCAGTTTTCACCCAAGAATAATGCACTTTTATTCTTCTTGTAATGATAAAACAAAAAAAAACTTTTAATGGCAACCCGAAGAAAGGTACGACACTTTTCCTTTATTTTATATATATATATATATATATATATATATATATATATATATATATATATATATATATATATATATATATACATACATACATACACATGCATACGTACAATTCAAATATTGATTTTCATCGTCGATGAGCTTTTTTGTTGTCTCACTAATTTTGGAATAAACAATTGAATATCTCTTGAGGTGGTAACTTCCTTCATGGATTCACACAGAGAGAGAGAGAGAGAGAGAGAGAGAGAGAGAGAGAGAGAGAGAGAGAGAGAGAGAGTCTTAGCTAAAGAAAGAAGTGTAGTAAGAGGGTATAATGTTTTTATCAAGAGAATATTGGTCTTGTAACTGTAATTTCTGTTCTTATGCAAGACACTTAGGGAAGAGATACGGTATTGTAACTAGTAATTCTTTAGCGTGGTAGTGGACGTTAAAGTTATTACTACTATCATTGTTAATAAGGTTAATTTTTTAAATACGGTTTCAAGTTCTCGGATATTTTAAATTGTCGTGCTAACTATAAGAAGTCATGTTTTCTTTCATATACTCTATAGAAACCTAGAGTAAAGAAACTAAGCAAACAAAGACTGTCCAGTATTAAATAATATAAAAATGGAGAAATACATGTGAATATAAACTTAGACTTGGTTGGGTTCGCATGATGAAAGGTATGTCATTTGTAAGTTTGGTGTAATAATAATAATATCCATTGCTGTTATTTTCATTTCCGACTCGAGGATGTTCTTTTTGGCTCATTTTTTATGTTTGTTTTCGTCTTTGTTAGGATTACGCGAAAAAAATGTGGAATTTAACATTTTAGAAATATGAATATAGGTAAAAAGGGGTCTTATTTAGGGGCAGATATATTTTGCCGTGGCTGAGTTTTGTGATTTTCTACTCTCTTGTAAGTAAACATTTCCACGCTCGAATCGCATGGCCGCAAGTGACTCTGGATTCGTTGCGCTGAAGGAAGTTTTCATCTCTTCCAGGCCAGCATCACGCAGCTTTAATTTTTTTCTGATGAATATGAATAGCAATACTTGACGTTTGCTGGCTAGTTTTTTATGGTTTCTTCTCAGTGACGCAAGAACTACTATTTTTTTTTTTTTTTTGTCCTCATCCAGGTGCTTTCCAGGTCGAAGGTTCTGAATTACTCTGGAATAGATCAAAATAGTGGCCTCGTTTTCTTCCCTTCTTAAAACTGGAGTGCTGTTTACTAAAGGTGAGGGTCCGTTCATTCAGCTGATCTGGTTGGTTTGACGAAGTTTTCGAAATTCTCTCTCTCTCTCTCTCTCTCTCTCTCTCTCTCTCTCTCTCTCTCTCTCTCTCTCTCTCTCTCTCTCTCTCTGTCCTTGTCTGTGTATTTTCCGTAATTTTTTCTTTTGCATTTCTTGGTTATTCATTGCTGTTTAACAGTTTTATGACAAGTTGGTCACTCCCAGTGAAATGTCTCTGAAATCTTACCCGTAACATTTATACTACTGTATTCTGCTATTTTTGGGCCATCTGAACTTTATTCACACTTGCTATTTGTGCTCGTACTGGTTATTTGTGTTTTCAGAAGCTGTGTCATGTATTTTAAGCGTCAAGTATTCAAGTGTCGACACTGGAATGTGTCTTTCGCTGATCTATGATTCCTTCTTTAACCTTGCCTTCCCTTCAAGGGCTATCGAACCTCTCCTCTTCTCTTCAGTATAATTAAAATTTAATATTCTCAGTTGCGTTCCATTCTCACCCTTAATCGTTCAGTGTATTTCCCTTATGTTCTTCAGTCTCCACCTTTTTCTATACATGCACGCCTACCTGAAGGTAAACCCTGCCTTGACCAAAATAAATTGGAATGTCGACGACAGAACTCTAGAATAAATTACTCAGCTGTCCCTTTGCTTGAATACACATTGGAAACTCTCTCTCTCTCTCTCTCTCTCTCTCTCTCTCTCTCTCTCTCTCAGACACATAGTGGCAAGATCTCAAGGTTAATCATTATTGGAGATTAGAGAGGACAACTGACTTGTGTTAGTGATGGCTTTTTCAATCAGTTCAGCGGGTGTATTATTAAAACGGATTGTTACTGTTCTTCCATGATATAGTTGAAATTTATTGACATCATTGAAATGAAACATATAAAACAGTTACATCATGATTAAATTTATCAATGGCAGACTGGAAATCAAGATTATCCACGACCTCACATATCAAATACGATTACTAATCCGGAGACCCACCGGGATTAACGTTCGACACGCGAGTGCCTCCAGGTTATGTGAATTGTCTCGAAACTGGCTGTATATTACTTCCTGAGTTGCTCAGGCGACTAAAATTTGTCGTTAAGAAAACGCTGCTTTCTTAATGATCCTCAGTTATCATGTAACTTTTATGTTGAAGGTTGATCGTATTTTTTCCAAACTCAGCTTCTAGTTTTCTGTAAAAGAAAACTATTGTGCCGGCTTTGTCTGTCCGTACGCACTTTTTCTGTCCGCCTTCAGATCTTAAAAACTACTGAGGCTAGAGGGCTGCAAATTGATATGTTGATCATCCACCCTCCAATCATCAAACATACCAAATTGCAGCCCTCTAGCCTCAGTAGTTTTTATTTCATTTAAGGTTAAAGTTAGTCATAATCTTGCTTCTGGCAGCGATATAGGATAGGCCACCACTGGGTCGTGGTTAAAGTTTCATTGGCCGCGGATCAATATGGCAATATACTGAGACCACCGAAAGATAATTTAGATCTGTTTTCGATGGCCTTGATTAAACGCTGTAGCGGCTGTACAGAAAACTCGAGTGCACCGAAGAAACTTCGACGCATTTTATACGTTTGTTATTGTGATTATCCATTTATCTTATGCCATGAGCTAACGCCCTGTATAGCTATCATTGTCGAAAAAGCTTAGAAGTTTGTCTGTGAATGGTTGAGACCCTTACCAAAATCATTTAAATGAAATCATGTAGGGAAGCAGACTTGACAATTGTTGCCTGCATATTACTGAAAAGCGAAATATGTTAGAGTTAAGTAACTGATAAAGTAACAATATTTCTCGTTCCGTACTAGATAAATGAGGGCATTTCTCATTTACACATTCTGTACCAAGAAATCAGCTTCAGTTATTTTGATGCGACTCTGTCGTAGTAATCATGGCGTGTGATGGTGACAAACGTTTCATGATTAATTTGCCTGTTCATTAATTTATTATTATATTTAATCTTAATGTAAACAGGAAATCATTGAAGTTCGTTTGATACTGGTATTACATATTCATTGTTTTTATGTATTGATATTTTATGTTTTGTTAATCGGATGCTGCACACCAATGCTGTTTTAATTCACCGTTGATTATTGGGTAATTACACTGAAGCTATTGAATATTTGTGATTAAGGGTTAGTTTTGGTTTTATTTGAGATTTTTTTTAGCCTTGATAATTTTTCGGGAATGTTTTTGTTGACATGCGATTATCTTTCATAGTTTATAAATCCAGTTGTTGGAATTTTGTTGATACCATTCATAAAAAAATTAGGTTTTGGGTTTGCTCAATTTTTCTACTAATTACTTTACTTCAGCTTCCATAAGTGTAGAAGCTTTCTCCAAAAACTTCTACTTCTCTACCTGCCAGGTGTTTAGGGCAGCTGTGGACCATAAAATACAAGATATTCGTTTTCGACTTATATCCCTTTAAAAACTACTGGGTTACAATCTAGTATATTGCCTTTTTCCTCATGCACGCTTTCAGGCGTCAGCCTTCTACACACACACACACACACACACACACACACACACACACACACACACACACACACACACACACACTCCTCTCTCACACACATTATGTCACAAAATGCGCGGGTCGTACTTTGCAAATGCAATACATTTAAGATTTCACTACAAACGTCAGCCAACATTCCTTACATAGGGCAAAGCAGGTCACTAATTGTTGCTTTCTTCATTTGAGTCCTTTGCTCTGGAAAACAGAGGGAGGTTGAACATGCGCTTTACTGCAGACCTTTTCCATTATAGAGCAGTGAAAGAAAGAAACCCAACCTCAAGGACTGCAAATTCCACGAAATTTCTCCCGTGGTTGACAAGACCTGTTATTGCATGAAGTTCTCGACCGACTCCAATGATGGAATGTTATTCCAGAAGGATGTCACTCATTTCTTAAAAGGATCATTGTGTACAGCGTCTTTTTTTTTCAACATTGTCGGTTAGATTGTATTTGATACCAGTTATTTACAGTGTCTTCAAGTCTTTCTATGACCTCAGTGACCTTACTGGAAGAACTTTCATCTTTGTCCAATTTACGAAGCAGAGATCTTTAACTCTGGTTTGTGCTAGTTTCGATCACTTTCTTACAGTTGGCCAGTTCGATTAAATGCCATCACCTGAGTCAGTGACTGGTCTGAAAGTTGGGTGAATCTCGTTAGTGCAATGTGTATAGCTCGCGTAGTTAACTTTTCAGGTATTGCGGTAGTAAGAAGCTTCTAGCTTCCGAGAAGTCCCTTTTTCAATCCCGATCCCTGGTTCAGGGTTTTTACCTTTACCAGGGAACTCCCCAAGTACGGTTCAGATACTTAGGTTTCCACATCTCTATGACATCCGTGAATTGGTTTTTGTTCATATGTTATTTTATACTTATATTTATTGACTGCGATTTAGTTTGCAAACGAGAGCATGGAGTTACCATGCGAATATGACCTAATGTTTTTTGCTTGCTTAATCGTGCTGTTGGGTTATATAACAAAATTTAACTTCTCGTCGTGCTGTCTCCTTGAGCTGCCACCGTTTACGGTTTTAACGGTCTATTGCATTTACGAGACATGCCTAGTGTTTCTTCTTCTTTTAGGGTGCTTTTTTCCCATTTGTATGGGGTAAGCACGATGCCTTCTTTTGAAGGACTTTGATTTGGCTTTGGGGTAGGCTTTGTAGTCTCGATCGGCTGCCCTGCCTGTCATCGCTTAGTCCCCGGTAGTTATGTACATGTATTGTACCAGTCACCAGCACCCTTTTCTCCCAGCAGCGAGGAGTCGTTGCGCGGTTAGGTCGACAGTCGAGACATGCTAGGTGTCTGTTAGAGACATGCCTAGTGTTTGCTACTGTATTAAGTTAACGCGGTAAAACACCACACAACTAAGCAGCTGTCGAATTAAGGTTATGATGTTGTCGACTTGGTAATGCTAGTCGTGTCTATAAAAGTTGTCTCGAGGCAGTAATTTCCAAAATGATTTAACGGTCGTGAACACGCACTCGCACAGAATATTAGGGCAGCCTCCTTAGAGAGTTTCATACTTAAAGTAGGACCGTCAATAAGCACGCTCTTTATGAATGCAAATTTTACACCGTTCGGAAAACTCTTGTGTTTGCACACATGGCTCCTGGATATGTACGGTTTGTTTATTGTTTACTTATCCATCCCCCTCCTCCTCCGTATGGAAATTTCCACAGATATATTCTTTACCTACATTTTTTTGCGAAGAAAATCGAGTTTTCGTTTTGAAAGTGATATAATCACAAGTCGTTTAGAGTTCTCTGGGTATGAGGGCTGTCATTTTTTAGAGCTTTATTCAGACATAATTTGTTTTAGTTACTAAAGAACAGAATTATAAACGCCAAGGAAATTAACCTTTTCTCCTCTTTTAGAGGAGGAAGGGTGATTTTATACTCTCTCTCTCTCTCTCTCTCTCTCTCTCTCTCTCTCTCTCTCTCTCTCTCTCTCTCTCTCTCTCTCTCTCTCCCCAGTTACATAGCTTTCCTGTTATTTAGTTGGAATAGGATGAGACTTGAGTTATTATTATCTGGATTACCTGGTTTTCTTTTTAGTGCATCATTAAGGTCTGTTTTATATTCCTTCTACTAAAGAGAAACGATATATCTCATTTTTGCCGGATTGGCCTTTGTTATCACTAAGTAGCAGAGGACAGTGTAATTTATTGACCATCTCTTAAGTTCAAGAGTTCGTGCTAATTACTACGTATCGCCCGCTGTATATTATGTCGATGTCATGAGGCACAATTTAGTTGATTAATGGCGAGTAATGCATGCATTTTCACCGCGAAGTGCACGTGGGCCACCCCAAACCCTGATCCCCTTCCCCAGGCAGTCAATGTGACCCAAGGTCTCGGAAGTTCCCAAGCTCCGTTTCAACACCATCCATCCAGTCGTTTGTTATTGGAACTACCGATTTTTTTTAGATGTGAAGAAGTTGCGGAGTTGCCGAGGAAATTGCTGGTTGCATTTACCTTGCTTCTGTGTTCGGTAATTGCAATATTGCAATCTCTCTCTCTCTCTCTCTCTCTCTCTCTCTCTCTCTCTCTCTCTCTCTCTCTCTCTCTCAATTGCTGGTTGCATTTACCTTGCTTCTATGTTCGGTAATTGCCATCTCTCTCTCTCTCTCTCTCTCTCTCTCTCTCTCTCTCTCTCTCTCTCTCTCTCTCTCTCTCTCTCAGTTGCTGGTTGCATTTACCTTGCTTCTATGTTCGGTAATTGCCATCTCTCTCTCTCTCTCTCTCTCTCTCTCTCTCTCTCTCTCTCTCTCTCTCTCTCTCTCTCTCTCTCTCTTGCTGGTTGCATTTACCTTGCTTCTATGTTCTGTAATTGCCATCTCTCTCTCTCTCTCTCTCTCTGTCACTCTCCCTCTCTCTCTCTCAGTTGCTGGTTGCATTTACCTTGCTTCTATGTTCGGTAATTGCAATCTCTCTCTCTTTCTCTTTCTCTCTCTCTCTCTCTCTATTGCTGGTTGCATTTACCTTGCTTCTATGTTCGGTAATTGCAATCTCTCTCTCTTTCTCTTTCTCTCTCTCTCTCTCTATTGCTGGTTGCATTTACCTTGCTTCTATGTTCGGTAATTGCAATCTCTCTCTCTCTCTCTCTCTCTCTCTCTCTCTCTCTCTCTCTCTCTCTCTCTCTCAATTGCTGGTTGCATTTACTTTGCTCTTATGTTCGGTAATTGCAATCTCTCTCTCTCTCTCTCTCTCTCTCTCTCTCTCAATTGCTTTAGTTCTTCATTGGAGGGATGGGTAGAGCTCTCGGCTAGCACGCTGTTGGCCCAGAGTTCGATTCTCCGACCGGCCAATGAAGAATTAGGAATTTATTTCTGGTAATAGAAATTCATTTCTCGTCATAATGTGGTTCGGATTCCACAATAACCTGTGGGTCCCGTTGCTAGGTAACCAGTTGGTTCTTAGCCACGTAAAATAAATCTAATCCTTCGGGCCAGCCCTAGGAGAGCTGTTAATCAGCTCAGTGGTCTGGTTAAACTAAGATATACTTATTTTTCTCAATTGCTGGTTGCATTTACCTTGCTTCTATGTTCGGTAATTGCAATCTCTCTCTCTCTCTCTCTCTCTGAGAGAGAGAGAGAGAGAGAGAGAGAGAGAGAGAGGGGGAGGCTGAAGAGAGAGAGAGAGAGATAAAGAGAGAGAGGGGGGGGGGTCGATATTCAGCCGGGCTGTACCGTATCATCGTAAAGGTCAAAGATAATTGCCTTAAATTGTGTCATTATTGTTCACACTATGCGAAATTTATTTCATTGATATCCTATTTCATCCAGCGTCATTATATTGAGTTAATTTAGTGTTTTCTGTCACCTTCACCTTTGGTCTGGTTCCTTTCACTGTGAATGCGACTTCCCTTCTTACAATTACCTATTCTTACAATTACCTATTCATATATATATATATATATATATATATATATATATATATATATATATATATATATATATATATATATATATATATATATATATATATATATATATTTATATATATATATATATATATATATATATATATATATATATATATATATATATATATATATATATATATATATATATATATATATATATATATATATATATATATATATATATATATATATATATATATATATATATATATTTGTATTGCACTCTCAGACGCAAACGCACACACACATACATGTCTGTATATACGCAGACAAACATACACTTAACATCGTCTCCGATTACGTTACTCATCGTGCAACAATGAAGACAATCACCTTCTCCTGGGCACACATTTACTGGGCTCCCGTTGCTATGCCAAAGGCGTTTTCCGCAGCCGACGCTGTTTTTTTTTTTTTATTTATCCAGGAGCTGAATTTTGTCATTCTCTCTCTCTCTCTCTCTCTCTCTCTCTCTCTCTCTCTCTCTCTCTCTCTCTCTCTCTCTCTGAATGCAGGCTGCTTTTCATGTTACCAGGCAAGGTCGCTCCGACGGAAGTATTTGCCTGTCATGATGTTTCCTCACTTTGTTAGAATTGTGTTTGTATCCTCTCTGGTTTTAAATGTGATGTCTGTACACAAACACTGTTTAAATATGCATGTATATATATATATATATATTTTTTTTTTTTTTTTTATATGTTTCCTGGTGCAGGTGGATCTTATGACTCCACAATTATTACTTTACTCGAAAATGGCCTTGTAAGATACCCAGGACATATAAAACACAAACAAAAAAAGAAGTACACGGAGCGGAGGGCTCTTCACTAGGGGAAGTGCGTGAAACACGTGGATATGAAAATAGTTATATTTGATAGCACACAAGGTCAAAGGAAAATTAACTGAAAACACGGTAAATTACTGCCGTAGAAGTCCTCCCGAAGGGGGAGCTTAGAATGCCAGGAACACGGACCAAGGATAATTCTGCTACATGCGTCTTCCTGAAGCGATATTAGGACCCCGTTACACATCTAATGCTGGAATTTGGGGATTGAATTACTCGGGGTGCACTGAAGGCGCCAAAGGACTCCCCGAGGCGTTACTTGTGACTCAGAAGAAAGGAGCTGTGAACACGTGGGCCTGGCTTGAACCAAGGAATATCAGGGAACACAAAGTTATAGGCCCAGAAATTAATAAATGCAAAAGGGCTAAGTAATCGTGACTAGCAACTCGTTTTGGGTACATTACCACATTTGTAGGGGCGTAGGGATGACGATGTCTTCTGCCGAGAACCACGTGTGGGAGCGTGGACAAAAGGGCCTCCTTCTCCAAAGTATTTCTTCTAATCGTTGATTGGGGCGGAAAAGGGCGCCCTTGGGATGATGAAAAGGCCGCCGTTTAATGTCAGCTCGCGTGTGGGAGACTTGCAATCCCCCTTGCAGTCTTCTAAGGCCATGTGGAATGGAACACGGGGCACAAAGGGCGGCGATGGGCTCCACGTGGCGGCGAGCGGAAAAGGAGGGCAGGGGCAAGGCCTGCAGAGGCGTGACTGCTCGGCTTAAACTAGCGACCGCGTGTGAGAGAGAGCTGTCCTGGCCCTGACCTTTTATTGCTTCTGGACAGGGGTAGGGGGCGATGTCCTGACCCAGGTCGCCGACGCGGCTATATCATAGAAAACGATCTTACTTCCCTGTACCAAAGAAAACGGTGCAAAGCCAGATTACTGTCCCCCAACTATTATATCTGAGCCCTTATACCCCGGACTTTCACTGGTTCAAACCAACCCAAAGCAGGAAAGGAGAACAGTTTCATAGCGTATTTTGGCGCTACTCTTTTACAATATATATATATATATATATATATATATATATATATATATATATATATATATATATATATATATATATATATATATATATATATATATATATATATTTATATATATGTGTGTGTGTGTGTGTGTGTGTGTGTGTGTGTGTGTGTGTGTGTATGTGTGTGTGCAAATATTATTCCACAAGTGCTTCGCCACCAGCAGGATTCGATCGAACTATATACCGCCTGGTTTGAATCCGTGACATTTCAAGGAAAGCCCTAAACTTGGAGATTTAGGTTACTTTTGGTGGTAAAGCATAGAAACAAAGGCAAATTCTGTAGCGATGAAAATTTATTTATTCTATGAAGGCATTGAACTAATATTACAAGATAGTTGAAACACACTTTCTAGATATCTTGACAGTTTATTAAATATTTATGCCTTTAGTAAGATTAATCCGTGTTATAATAAAACTGTTATGTCTAGATATGTTTATTTTCGAATGCGGATTTTAGTGTTTTTCAGAGTTGTTTCTAACCGCATTATCCAAGAAAATCAGGGGATATATTGATGGTGTATCGTAAAATAGAATGCTCTTTCTTCGTCCTTTCTGGAGTTTTCCTTGTCGGCAGAAATGCAATTGAAGCCCCATCAAGTAGGATCAAAATTGAGTTCATTTCGGAAATTGAAGGAGGCAAGGAGGAGATGGACAAATATTCGTTCTTACTTTTGATGACAAATATAGGTGTACCTAGTAAGAAAAATAGTTCGCGATTAGCCATTCAGAAGTGATGAACTGGAGCAAATTGAGAATGGCAGAGTAAAGACCGTAAAAACTTTGCCCGAACATGAACAAAACTTTTTCATGCCCAAATCTTATCAGTAACGAGGCTGATTGAAGAAGGCGAGGAAAAGACAAATAGTGGTCAACTATTCTATTAGAACAGCTGACTGATGTATTTATGAGTTTCCGTCAGCACATTGCATTGAATATGACCATGTATGGATAAGAAGAGCCTTTTTACGCGTATTTTTGTTTGTTTTGCTTATGTTTTTCATTATCCTCTTCCCCCATCAGCTATAGTGGTTGTCGTTTTGCTTTTGATGATTATTCCCTTTATAGCTTTTTAAAACGCACTTTAAGTAATCCACTCTAGCCTATGAAACAAACGGAAGTATACTGGCTTAAGTAAGTTTTACCTATTTTTAAACTCTTAATAGAGCAACACCAAAAGAGTCTTTAACGTTTATGGATCTTTCTCTTTTATCAGCGATGCAATTACGTAACAAGTTAATTGTTGTACCTCTTTGTTTTTTAATTTTCTGTAAAAGAAAACGATTGAGATGGGTACTTGTCTGTCCGTCCGTACTTTTCCTGTCCGCCCTCAGATCTTAAAAACTACTGAGGCTAGAGGGCTGCAAATTAATATGTTGATCATCCACCCTCAAATCATCAAACATACCAAATTGCACCCCTCTAGCCTCAGTAGTTTTAATTTTGTTCATGATTAAAGTTAGCCATGATTGTCCGCCAGGCACCGCTGTAGGTGCCAACAACAAAGGCAACCACCGGGCCGTGGCTGAAAGTTTCATGGGCCTCGGCTGAGAGTTTCATGCAGCATTATAAGCTGTACAGAAAACTCGACTGCTCGGGGCATTCTGGTTTTCTGTAAAAGAACACTATTGTGCCCGCCTTGTCTGTCCGTCCGCGCTTTATTCTGTCCGCACTTTTTTCTGTCCATACTTTTTCTATCCGCCCTCAGATCTTAAAAACTACTGAGGCTAGAGGGCTGCAAATTGGTATGTTAATCATCCACCCTCCAATCGTCAAACATACCAAATTGCAGCCCTCTAGACTCGGTGATTTTTATTTTATTTAAGGTTAAATTTAGCCATAATCCTAAATTTGGCAATGATATAGGACAGACCACGACCGGGCCGTGGTTAATGTTTCATGGGCAGCGGCTCACACAGCATTATAGCCAGACCACCGAAAGATAGATCTATTTTCGGTGGCCTTGATTATGCGCTGTAGCGGCTGCACAGAAAACTCGATTGTTTTACTTGTTCTTAACTTTCCCGAATCTCGGCTGAGATCCCTCATCAGTCCATCATGAGAGTTCTTTGGCTCATTTTTATTCTCCTCCCTCGCTTCCTCTCATTTGCAGGTTCTCTTTAGTCTCGGGTTTGTGTCCTCTCATCCAAGCGTTCACGTTGTCGTGCAACCATCGTTAATCTTTATTTCGCTTGGTGAATTCAATGTTATGCAGCTTTCACTGAGAGAGGATCAGGGAAAGCCAAAGCGAGGAGAGGGTTATGCTCGGTGGTAGTCATAAACAGTCAGAGAATAATATGCCAAATTTTACAGTCCCCTGAAACACTTCTTTTTTTCCTTTTTTACTACAAAATATTTGTCTACACCTATATTTCTTCTGCTGATCAGCATAGATGGTAGGTTACAGTGAGCTGACAACCATTTAGTTCAGTGAACATGAAGACTTTGATTTTGAGTCATCTTTTTTATCACGTCGTTCTACTCCAGATATCGAGCACTCTTGTTTCCTCGCGCTCCCCTTCGCAGTGAACAAGAGGACGATTCTCTCTCTCTCTCTCTCTCTCTCTCTCTCTCTCCTTAAGTACCATTAGGTGATGGATGTTTAAAATTGTGCATGAGTGATCGTGCACTTTTTCTTTTGAGATTTGTAACAAGTGTCTAAGTCTCACAATAGGAGTGAAAGAGGAACGTTTCCTGGTCTTTCCACAGAAATGTTACGCTCTTTTGTCTTTTATAGGTCTTTTTCTCAGATCTGAGTGTCATATTTCTTTTATTAAGTGTTTTGGCTAATATAATCTGGAAAGTGTCAGAAATATTTTTTAGTTTGATTATTTTTATTATTAAGTGTGACCATCACGTTAATCTCCTAGAAAAATATTGCAGCGTCTATCAGCTTTCGACTCCATTTGCAACAGAAAGAATAAACACGGAAGTGAATACTCGGAGTAAGATTTAGCACTTTATTTTGCATTCCTATTTTTAATGAGATGGAATACAATGATTGCACATTCACTGACAGGCTAGATAACGGAGTTTTGAGTATAAGACGTCGCAAAATCTCATTTCCTGATCTGGATAAAGAACACATGATATAGTTTTGATAGAGAGCGTCGCCGGAAAGTCAGTGGGAAATTTTGTATAATGGCGCAAGAAATGATGTAGAGTCAATTCTCGACAGGTGCAAAGAAAACTTTTGCACACTGCACATGAATCGTGATGTTTCAGTGCTATTTTTTCAGTTTGAACGGTGTGATATTCAAGCATGTTATTATTGCTGCGATGACCCACGGTCACCCCACAGGGTGGCACGGACTCCTGCTGAGACACTCATCGTGGTTGTGTAGAGAGAAATGAGTCTTTTGTTGAGACTAAGCAAATATTTCTCAGTAAGAAACGAGGAAAAAGGAACAGTTTCTTTTTCTTCATGAACTGATTTCGACCAAAAGTGAGAAATACTTTTGACATGATGGGCGGTGGGCGCTTATGACTACAGGACTATAGATGTAAAATCAAAGTAAAAATATAAATAGTGTCTTTATATTCATATTAACTGGCAGAGAAAAGATGAATGAAGTAACTCAAAGATATATAGAACAGGATAAGGCATAGGAAGGAGAGAGAGAGAGAGGATCGTAATATAACCCATATTGCAAGTTCTAATACCAGAAGAATTGCAATGAATTTGGCTGTACTGTAATACGGAGAGATATTTTCTTGGGCTGATGGGAAGTAGCAGCCAGAGTAAAGAACCCGCGTTGTTGGGAGCAGTCTTGCATGCTAGTTTGCACCTCTTTTGCGTAAATGCGTGAGTCATTGTAGTCCACCCTTGCTGACACTAATTCTCTCTTCTCTGTAACATTGGCCTTTGAACAAATTTCACGATCGACGTTGTTTTGTGTGCGTGGTAAATGTAATGTTTTATTACCATGAAAAGACATGAAATATAAAAGAGGAAATCTTTCTCTCACATACACATATATCTGTAGCAAATTCTGAATAGGCATGATCATGTAGTGCATTGTCTTAGAGACAGATAACAGTAGACAATAATTTTTTCCTTTGAAATTTTGGCCGTTGTCAGTGGAAATCGGAGCTACACCCATAACTCATAAAAAAAAGCCACTAACAAGTAGTAGAGGGAGGGAAGAGTAGATGATGGGGAAGGTAAATGACCGGAGAAGGGAGCCGTAATATCATGCCAAGAAAGGAAGCTTTTTGGAGGAGCCAAAGTTCTTGAGAATCCATTTCCCGAACTAAGTTCATGAGATTCCCATGGTTAATGGGCTCAAATTTTTCAGTAGTCCTTATGTTTTTTTAGAAATGGAATTCATTGATCATCTTGTTAGAAGACACAAGCTAACTTATTAAATCACCATTTTTATTTTGAGTAGATTTATCCAAATTTGAAATAATTGTTTGTGCTTTTATATATAGGAAGGAATGTGGATATGCAAATAGGTTGTTTCTGACATTCTGTACGATACTTCAATAAAATAAGAAGAAATAGAGAAGCGTAGAAAAGTTTTCTGCCTCAATTCTGCTTCATGAGCCAACCAATTGTAACCCATCAATTCTTTTCATCCATATTTTCAGATAGATTTGAAGCATTTTCCCTCCCTCTCAAAACAGGACTATTATTATCTTCCAGAAAATCAGCGAATTTTCATTTCATTCGTTATTATTGCCATATTCCCTCCCTCTTGGTCAATGATTGCTTTTATTCTTTTAGTATTGTCTTGCAAGCAGACACAGCTAAAACTTCTGTGCCCTTCCAAAGGAATTATTTGACGCAGTCTTTTAAGAGTTATGGTTTTTGTTGCTAGGACTCAAGAGAAGGAAAATTGTTATTCATCCTCTGTGGATTTGTTCCTAATTTTGGATATTCGGCTTTCGTGTGCGTGATTGTTAATCGGTCTTGGTGAATAGTTGTGAACATTTGTGTATATGCACAGCTGATTGCTAAGTATACTTTATTAGCGCTGTGATTTCTCATGCTCTACTTTATTATTTTTGTTTAACCCGGCACTATATTTTATTTTGACCATCAATAGGACATCTTTTTCCCGGCTTTCATAGAACTAAGAATGTTAGCTTTTATTATCTATGCGTTCGGTTCATGTAACCTTCCTGGTAAACCGTTTCTTTTATTTCAGTTAAAGATAGCCAAGAGAAAAATGGTGCTGTTTTCCGCATTACCGTAATTTCGTGTTTTTAAAGTAGGTACACGTTACAAAAAACCCAAAACTACTTTTCGTGACATGACCAGATGGCATCTGTTTCATTCGGATGGCTTACGGAGCCAGCAACAGCGTCCTCAGGGACAAAATATTTCGGCAGAGGAAGCGCGTCGATATCATTGCCTGGGCAGGAGACTGGTCAGCGTTGGAAAAGTTCGGAAAAAAGGAATTGATACAGGGCTGTAAAGAACTCATGGGAGAGATAGAGGTTTGGCAAGTATGAAATGGGCATTTGTAGTAAAAGTGTTTTGGGTAAAAGGAATGAAAATTGGGTAATAAATCAAAGCTTGGAGGAAGTGGAGGAATAAAAAAAAAAAAAAAAACGAGGTAAAATAGTATTTTAGAGGGAAGGTGAAATACTGAGAGAGAGTTTGAAGGAGTGATCATCGCTATGTTATACAACTGAATCAATCCTTATTTCACCAAACTAAAGTTAAGTTGTTTTATATATGTTTGTTCTCTGAAATTTAGGAATCTAAGCGTATGGAATGACATTTTGTTAATGATTGTGAAAGGTATTGTTTGTATTATTTTAATAGTCCCAGAGATTGTATTGTGCGACGTACTTTCTTTCAGGTGCGTGGGCGTTTATTTTTTTATGGCATAGTAGAATATATTATTACCCGGCCCCCTTCTCTCTCTCTCTCTCTCTCTCTCTCTCTCTCTCTCTCTCTCTCTCTCTCTCTCTTTGGAGAAAGTTTCCTTGTTAAATCAGAAATTCACGAGAGTTCTGCCTCAGGTTATTATGTCGCCGTATTAGTTCAATGACGGGTGTCTATCACTTTTCATTCTGCCATACGCTTTCTATTTCCAAGAAGTTTTACCTGCTTTTTTTTCCCTCGTCTATTTTTATAGGGATATGTTAGTGAATTTCACTGGCTTTTTTATTCTAGTGTATTATGTAAATATTGTAACATTCAGTTTAGATTAATAATGGAGTCAAGGTTCCTGAATGTATACAGTCAGTACATGTTGGTCATATTATTTATTAAACACTACGTTAGGTTTATTAAAGGCTATTTAACCAACATCACTACTAACGACCTCGTACGGGTAAACAGACAGGGAGTATTAAATGATTTATTTGCAATTATAACGTATTAAATGTAGTGATTTATCACCAAGTACTTTGACGGCAATTATGTTGGGGAAGAATGTGGATTTAAAACAGTGAACAGTGCAATATGAAAGCAAGTTGAAATTAGACAGGTAGCTTCAAGTCAGGTGAATGGGTTGCCTAGGATCACACGAAAACAGAATTTTGTAAATTACATAAATGTTTGAAAATTAATTTCCTAATTTTGAAATGTCAAAAAATGGGAAGTATATACTTGCTTCTCTCTCTCTCTCTCTCTCTCTCTCTCTCTCTCTCTCTCTCTCTCTCTCTCTCTCTCTCTCATGCTGCTATCATTACTGCTATCCTTGCATGACAGTTAATCATAGCGAACAAAGCACACATACTTCCCAAAAGGAGGAGGAGGAGGAGGAGGAGGAGGAGGAGGAGGAGGAGGAGGAAACACGCAAGCTAGGTGTAAGGATTATATTCCAGACAAACGAAGGAGTATTCTTCGTCAATTTTCGAATTTGCATTGTGTCGCACCATTTCAAGATTTCGACCTTGACGAATTCAAAGAGTATATAAAGTACTGATTTACGTAAGTTCTTTAAAATTTATCAGTAAAAATTTTGAAAAAAATTTTACCGGGGAGTTATCCTCCAAGCTCAGAGTCTCTAAGCTTTGTGATTTTATGAGGAACATAACGTTTCCCAGGAAATTATCGTGTAAATTCGTGCGGGAATCCCGATGATTGTCGCTTTAGTGTGTGAATGAATAAAAAAAAGTTTGTAATATTTCATAAACAAATCCCCAAAAATGTAATTTTTATATTGAGTTTCATGCATAGAAAAGAAATTAACATTTTAAAGTAACTTAACGACCCCCCCCAAAAAAAACAATTGATCTTATGGATGATTCCAGGAAGCCATTATAACAGTTCATCAATTTATGCGGAAAAAGTTTGAGCATGTATGAACGTGCTCTCTAAATTCTGAGGGGTGTTATTAAATAATGATGGCATACATTAATATAAATTAATGTTTTATTTGTAAATACCTAAGATCACCTTCGAAATTTTTATTACAAGTCACCAGTGCTTTCTTTTCATTGGCGAGCTTGAGGCAAAGCAAATAATTCAAATTGGAAGTTCTAGATCTTATAGTAGAGAAAATTGAGTCGAGCCCACTCGTTTATTGTTGGTATTAATGAGATCCTTTATTGTGTGAACATCTGAATTTAAGTTGATTGAATTGGCTAGGTAACATCTGAATTTCGGTATACTTAACTTTTATTTTATTTTTTTGCCTCATCCCGTCCTCTGAAGCCCCAGGCAGTAAAGATCAGGGGTGGTCAAGGTAGAGTGACCCCTGGGAACTCCTAAATCAGTCAATCAGTCGTAGCTATAGGCATTGAAGTTCTCCTTGTTCAGCAAGACACAGCGGATAATTCGGATTCTTGTCTTTCCTACTTTGGGTTATTGTAACTTGCATTCCTTCTGCTTTCCGTTTTGCAAAACCCTTTGATGCTATTGTAGTGTTTAAAAGTTTATGTTGTTACTAATTTTGAGGTAAATAGTTTGTAGCCAAAACAATAATATGTAAACTGTTGGCATTTTACGCCGACCCCCCACATTCTCTCTCATTCTGAATGTGTATGTCCTGTGTAATCATTATCTATAAACATGCGTTAGCTGTTATGTAGTGCAGCGTGTTTCATGATGTTACAGGTCACTTTCTGTGATGTGTTTCGC
>NC_089752.1:45787385-45827385 GCF_040412425.1 Macrobrachium rosenbergii | reverse complement strand
ATAACTAACCACAGAAAGGCGTTAAGCTCTTGTTTTCTGTAATTAGAGAAAACTACCTGATATATTGTAAATTTTTCTTAATAGTCCTTCAAAAGAAGGCATCGTGCTTACCCCATACAAAAATGGGAAAAAAAGCACGTTAAAAGAAGAAGAAGAAGAAGTCAGGCGATATGCATCATTCCTTGTAATAGGTATACTTCATGACATTCATTTATTTATTTATTTTTTTTTATACCGTAACCATTCCACGTGTTTCAAGTAGGTTATCAGGCATTTGTCAAATATCTTAACACGACTCTCAAGACTCCTCAAAAAGCAGAGGTTTTTCCCCCTTTAGGTTGCCAGTCTCTCAAAAGAGGGAGAGAGAGAGAGAGAGAGAGAGAGAGAGAGAGAGGGAGAGGGGGCGGCGGGTTGTTATTAAGACACGCGGGAGAAACCACTCACTGCTGCGAGTATGATTTGAGGTCAAGATGTAAATGCCAAAAAAAAACACCGTAAGAGCTGACCGTTGCTACATCAGTGTAACATTTCCGATTGTTCAGTGTTAACTAATTACTTCCAAACATAAGACTGATACTGTAGCGAGACTCAAGACGTAGTGGACGGAGGGTATGTGAATGAGCATCCTGAAGAGTTACCTTGAGAAGGACTTGTTATGCTTGTCAGTGACGATCATCTTCCTTAAAATTTGTATGGTGAGAGTGGCAACTTGAACATAGCGTTGGCAAACTCACGTATCAGCTCTACCCCAAAATTTAGGCCGAATTTATGGTCAACCTTAGGCAAGATGTGAATCATTTCAGGTTTAAATTTAGTAATCCAAATATCGTTGCTAGTTTTCTTTTGACTTAGTCCTGTTTTGGGCTTGTAGTTTCAAGTTGCATTATATATTTATTTTCTCTAGGTTATTAGTTCTCTCTCTCTCTCTCTCTCTCTCTCTCTCTCTCTCTCTCTCTCTCTCTCTCTCTCTCTCTCTCTCCCCCCTGGTTTCACATATAGGTAGTCTGATCTACGGTAATCTTTTTTTTATAGTAAATTACTTTATGGATTTTTCCTTAGGAAAAATTACGCATTATAAATCATAACGAAATTGAAAATAATGATCTCCAGTTGGATTTCCTTGCATTGATTTTCACTACTTGACTTCTTGCTAAAATTATCTTCACACTACCACCTTGTCGGTTGATTGTTTCGTCTATTCTGTTTCCCATATATCCTTATGTAAAAGGAATTGATTATTCCTTGCAGATCAGTCTAATATAATTTTGTTGGAATTCGTAAGTGTTGTCGACTGTTGTACTACCATCTGTTTATTCATGGCAGTAGCATATGTTTTCTTTTTCTCTATATCTGTTGAGAGTCATGATGTAATTTTACGTCAAGTGGGACATGTAGAAATCATAGTATATCAGTCAAAGGGAGATATCTCTTTCACCGAATAGTGAGGCATTGATTATCTTTGCCGTCACAGTGAATATGTCTGTTTGTGTGTGTGTGTGTGTGAGAGAGAGAGAGAGAGAGAGAGAGAGAGAGAGAGAGAGAGAGAGAGAGAGAGAATAATTACCTGATGACTAAAACACCGAGGAGGGTGAGGGATTACTTCTTTTAGGTCGTCCTCTTCAAGTAGGATGTAATTTTACTGTATATGTAATTATATATAGTAGGCACATGGGGTTTAAGGGAATATGCTCAAAACAAACCTCTGTCACCCAGGATCAATCTCATGGCTTCCCTTTGGTGAATTGAGGGTGCCTCCACTACCAGCGCACACACACACACACACGTACACACGGCATAGATTAGCTTTTACAATAGTGGGTCATTGTAAAGACGTTTTATGATGCAGTAATTTTTTTATGTGAACTCCTTCATATCTCTGCAAATACAGTTTTTTCTCAGCTTATCGTTTTTTCTTTCTTCATTAACCAAGGTTTAAACTCACTCTGCTTCCCCAGATAATACTTATGGTTAGCAGGCATTTGGTTAAAAAGCTTTTTACTCTTTCATGCTCCTTGATTATGTCTGCCATTAGGGTCATATTCACGATATAAGATTAAGAGAAAAATCTAAAGTAACTTTTCCTCACACCTTGGTGAATGAACACCAAGAACCAAGTTCTCTCTCTCTCTCTCTCTCTCTCTCTCTCTCTCTCTCTCTCTCTCTCTCTCTCTCTCTCTCTCTCTCTCTCTTTCTCTCTCGCTAAGAGAAAGCATTTCGTAGGCTGTAATCTAGTGTCTGAAAACGGGCGACCGATATATTTCTCATGTCTTGACAAGGCCTGTAATTATGGTTTTGTTTCTGCTGTCTTATAAAAAAAAAAAAAGGCCTCTGCTTGATTCATCTGGCGTTCTAGTGATGGAAATAATTTATTTAAGTTGACTCCCATGCTTCCACATTTTACTTAGAGATGAAATTAAAACATTGAAATCTGGATCACGAGCTTCATCGTTTCTTGAGAAAAATGAAGTTTTTATTATTATTTTTCCGGGATATCGATTCTCTCCCTTTGCGTCATCGTACAACAGCACCCCACGACCGTGTTCTAGGGTATTAAGCTTAGCTATCACTTTTTTTCTTAAATTACTATATAAATGCGTTTTTATCTGTTATCTGCTTTAGGTTTTCCTTTCTATTCCCTCGCTGTAAAGATGTATTATACTTCTTATAAAACCATGGCAATACTTCAGCGTCAGTGAAATCATGCCATCCCTTTGGCGTCAACCAAATTGATTATGTCTTTGGACATTCATACGTTCCATGAGTATAAATGTTCGGATCATTTAGCCGTGACCAAGAAAGAAATGTCACCTGAGTATTTTCTGCGTCAATTACCGTGGGACACATTTTTTATTTCATGAATTAGTTTTTCCACTAGGTGGCAATCCGGAGTAATGAATACCACTTTTCACACCTCATTTTCTGGCACTAAATTGTATAGGAGTAGAAGTCATAAAATTTTCTGTATATATTAAAATTGTTACATACTCAGAAGGATAATATTTGTAAGGATGTCACATTTTCATTCTTGTATATATCTGATTATTTGCGTTAGCAGGCACCGTAACAACGGCAAACAATTTGATGAAGCAAGTATCATCATAATATTGAGATATGTAGCTAACAATCATAAAGATGATGATTTTCGGGGTTTAACGTTTGTCTTTT
The DNA here is from genome assembly GCF_040412425.1 of Macrobrachium rosenbergii. NCBI lineage: Eukaryota > Metazoa > Arthropoda > Malacostraca > Decapoda > Palaemonidae > Macrobrachium > Macrobrachium rosenbergii. The sequence continues at coordinate 45,824,220 of NC_089752.1, read as the reverse complement.
GTTTTGAGCTGTTCTGTGTTTGTCTTTGTTAATAACCGTCGTCTCGAGTATGAAATTCCACCCAGAACGATTGTATTTTTTATTTTCAGCGCATTCCTTTTCACTCATTGTAATGTTCTGAATTTCGTTAAGTTATTGTTGTATCAAGTCAAACATTTCACCTTGACGTTAAGTTATTTGGGTAAGGTTAAACACAGATTTACTTCAAGTCCTCCAGAGAATCCCTGGCTGTCCGGGTAGTTGTTCAGTTTTTTATGTTTTGGTATTTCATGTTGCTGTTGATAGTAGCTTTAGTGCCATATTAGTATTGGTATCCTTTAGTTTTATTGATTGCTCATTAATGCAAGTTACATATTTTCCTAACATCAGATTTATGCATTCTGTGGTAAAAGTGACATTTTTCATATCCCAGTGGTTTTCTGGAAATACTGAAAAGGGAGAGGAAAAACTCTGTATGTGGCAGTGAATGGGACAAAATTGTGACGATAAAGAAATATTTCCATTTCACAGCTCTTGTCCCCCTTTTCTTTCCGCTTCTCGCTTTGTTACCTCTGAATTGAGTATTCTCTCTCTCTCTCTCTCTCTCTCTCTCTCTCTCTCTCTCTCTCTCTCTCTCTCTTGAGAGGATGAGGAAAGATCAAAACGTCTTATATTCGAGACCGCCCTGTGCATAAGAGATAAAGCTTCCATTTTCTTCTTTATTTTGCCTCGTAAAGAGACTTACTAATGGTTTGCACTGCAGCTTCGTGTGACCTCTTTCCAAAATAACAAACTGAAAACGAGGGAAATACGTAGTTTGTTGACTTTAAGCGTGTTTGTTTGTTAAATGTATCAGACCACGCTCGTTTTCTCCAGCGCAGTTTTTCCGAAAACGAAAATAGTAAAAAGCATAGTCGGCTAGGCAGTATTGGACGATCATCACAGAAGTTTCGTACACTTTGATGAAAGGACAGACGTTGCCCTCGTCCTTTAGTAATGTTCTTTGAACGTAAGCTAAATCCCCCAACACGAACAATAATTATATTTTGCACTTATTTTCATTCTGATCAGTTATATTTATTGAGGCCACTAGTGTCCTCGGACGTTTGATTCTGTTTTATGAATTAAGGGTTTGTATTGTTATTTTATTTTTGTTTTTACAATATGCTTTTGCAGTTGGTATAGTGCTTATTTTATTTAAAGTAGTAGTTTTCATACACTTTAGTTAAAAATTTTAGACAGTTGTCTCTCAGACATAGTATCGATGGTAAACAAAAATCAATATCTTTTTGTAAATGACTGTAGTTCTTTTTATTGGGTCAGGAACTGCGAATTCTCTAGATGAAAAATAAAGTTCCGTTCACTTAAAGTTTCTTTCACTTATTTTTGAATTATGAGATTGAAGGACATATATTAATCTTAATACTAAACGGTGTTTTTGCAGGGAATAGTGCAGCTTGAAAAATTACGTTTGTCAGTTAGGAGAGATCTTTACTTTTCTTCTACTGTTACGTGAAAAACATGAGGGAAATAAGAAATGGAACCAGAAATACTCTGCTCAAGGTGTTTTCATTTCCCTTCATAGGAATTTTTGGAAGGCTGAAGCAAGCTCCAGTACAACTTATGAAATTTATATGATCATTTTGTCGCCTAACCAAATTCGATTCTACTGTATATTAGAGATATCAACTGCGATACCTGGAACGATTTTGTGGAAATTAAAGAATAATCTATTTAGCCTACATTTTCATCTTCATTCTTTGAACTTACTAATGCAGTCAGTATAAGTGGTGATGATAAAGTTGAGTATGCTAATAACGTTAGTGAAATGCTTAGAAATTTGTTTGTTGAAAAAAATTGCCATATTACATAGAATGTTCCGGTCTCAAAGAAGAATCGTTTCCCATTAAACACCACCAACCTCGTTAATTGTTAAGGGCTCTCCAATCGGCCCTCGTTGTTTCCTTCCGGCTGCGCCGATTTGTTTTATCATTTTATAACTTTCTTGATTGATTTGCTTTTCTATATTAAAAATGGTTTCGAATAGGAAATTGTTTGCAATGTCTTCTTAAATGTCTGCAAGTGTCACATCTTTCCACTTCTTGGAGCAACTTGCTGGATATGATAGGTACCGTATTTTCAAAGGTTCTTTTTTCAACTCGACGTCATTAACTGGAATTTGTCCATGTTCCTTCCTTGGTTGAGTTCCGATGGCTTATTTTTTTTCATATCTGGATTTTGTGTTCAGTAAGGGAATGTAAGTAAAAATACTCTTCGATAGAATACTCCATTTGCTGCAAACAGAATACTATGCCGTGCTCTTTTTTTATGGTTAAAGATCCACTGTTAATTCATGGTTTAATGGTAGCCAGCGTTGCTCTTTCAAAATCGTACTTGGTGTGATGAATTTATTTATTCTCTGCGGTTTGTTCTTTAGGACCTTAGAATGTTTATCATGAGTGCATGCGTAGAAAGCACAGCTTTTAAAACGATATACCATGATAACAAATGAAAGGGTGTCAGGAATAAAACGAATTTTATTTTATGTGCTAAATCTGCCAAATAGAGGATCAGAACCTTCAGCTACTCTCTTCCATGCTTTCGTTTTTGGGTTTTTAATCTCTTTTGTTCAACGGTCTTATTGTCCTTTTCTCATTGTTTTAATAATTAAGATTTGTTCTAAGGAGTCAGAGTGTTTAATGCATGAAGAACTCCCGTCCCCCTTCCCTCTCTCTCTCTCTCTCTCTCTCTCTCTCTCTCTCTCTCTCTCTCTCTCTCTCTCTCTCTCTCTCTCTCTTTAAAGACGGCATTTAGTCAAGCCACAAAACCTTATTGAAGGACGAGTACCTGCTCAACTGTTCTTATTCTTCAGATTAGGAACCATTTACTTCCTAGGATTTTGCGTGTTATTTGTTTTATGGTTTTATTTTCTTCTCTATCGTTACCTAATGATGTTTACCTTTGTCATATCGTATTGTAATAATTGATTTGGTTACATTTTCTCTTCCCTGTAACATGATTGACCATAAAGCCAAATGTAAGTGTGTCTAGTAAACCAATGCTACGGAAATTTCACAAACTCAGGTCCTTGGTTGAAGAGAGATTTCATTTCCACGTGGGACCCAGCCACGCAAGCCGCATTATTACTTTGTTTTTAAGAGTGATGTGGCAAGCTTTCTTAAGTGGAAGAGCGAAGATAATAAGGACTGAAAATGGAGAATTTCAAAACAAACATAATTCCGTGTGATAAATGTGCTTTTGATTTGCGCACACCGGCCTTGCAGACGGAGCAAGCCGGAAGATGAAGTGATTTACGGGAAACGGTCCCAGCGGTGTCCATGGGGTCCATAGATCTGGGTTAAAAAAATGTGGATTTGTTTGTTTTTCATTCTGTTGTCACTTGACTCCTGCATATAATGTCTTTAATTTATATCTGTATATTTGCTGTTGGCAGGTAATATGCTTTTCAAGTTTGTTGGCAAAATTCCCTCCCGCTTCCGCGGTAAAAAAAAAAAAAAAAAAAAAAAAAAATATATATATATATATATATATATATATATATATATATATATATATATATATATATATATATATATATATATATATATATATATATATATATATATATATATATATATATATATATATATATATATATATATATATATTAGAAATTATAAAAATCGTGGGCGATCAGAATGGTACCTTTACTTTAGAAGGTGGGCCAATATCACTTCCTTGTCATTAGGTTTACAGTTTACAGTTACCCTTTCAGATTAAAGGATGACAGATTATGGAAGGAGTTTAGGCGATGGGTTAACAAATCATATGTGGTACATCTCTCTCTCTCTCTCTCTCTCTCTCTCTCTCTCTCTCTCTCTCTCTCTCTCGATTAATGAGTGGTTGGGACGGTATCCATCGCTAAGATGTATTATTTCTGCGTTAATTTTCAATTATAACGTATTCTTCAATGTGGAAAAACATGCACAACATGGATTTTTTTGTTTTTGTCGGTGAGGGCTTTAAGGAAAGAACTTTTCTCTGCTTAAGAGCAATGCAGGAAAATTACTCGAAGACAGCTCAGCACCCTCCCCTCTGAATACAGAGTAGTAAGTTTCTCTCTCTCTCTCTCTCTCTCTCTCTCTCTCTCTCTCTCTCTCTCTCTCTCTAGTCTATGTCAGTTAAGCGAGTATTTAGATTAAGGGAAGAAAGGTTTATACCAGCTGCAAAGTGCCATTGTTCCGTCAGAATGAACGAACCTGAAGGAGTTCGGATTCTCTATCAGGTTTTTTTTTTATCATTTGCATCTTGAATCACTGAATTACGCAATCGAGGCCATTTGCATTTTTATATCTGTTGAAAGACGTAGGATATGGAAATTTGCAATGTTTTGCTGCAGTGAAACAGAAGTGATCATTGTTCCTCCCATCGCATTGTTTGTCTTCAGATTTTAGTGCTATCATTAAGAGAGAGAGAGAGAGAGAGAGAGAGAGAGAGAGAGAGAGAGAGAGAGAGAGAGAGAGAGAGAGAGAGATAATGATTATCTCGATAGCTAGGACTTTGTGAATTTTCACTAACAGTGATAGCCAAATCCAAACAAAAGCTAATTTTATCAATATTACTCGAAATGGGGCAAACAGTCCTAGAGAACAAACTCAAAAAGGCCATTACCTTTCAAAGCAAGTTGTACAGTATACTCGTAGACTGCTTTTGTGTGAAAAAGGGTGAAAAGAAAGGACACAATGAAGATGAATCAGCAAACTGATGAATAGTTGCGTAAAAACTATAAAAGAGACAAACTAAGGTAATAGTCTTGGATTCTCTCGAACTTATAAGCATCAGTAAAACCGCCAGAACACCGTTCCAAAGGTCTATAGTACAAGGGATGAAAGACCTCTTGCAGTAGGTAGTGTGACATCGGGGTGCTTCAACAGAATGTTGCTGCTGTAACGCAGCAAGGTGGAGTAGCACGCCCAGACACTTGATGAGGAAAACTCTCTCACGGTCAGCTCTGAACCTGCGTTATGAAGTCAGGTTCAACAAAATCACTTAGCTATACATTAATTAAGTTACATCTCACCGGACAAGGTTTTGAATACGGATTGTAGGCTACCCAAATTTGACAGGTTTATGAGTATTTCCGGAAAAGGTTTTGAATGCGGATTGTAGGTTACCCAAATGTGACAGATTTATCAGTATTTCTGGCAGTCTTATGCATGTCGTGAAAATCCGGATTAGAATATCGTTTGAAATTGCTGTAAGGTGCAGAAAAGTAAACCCAGAGAAAACTTTAAATTTTTGTGGGTGTAATTAGACCATACGTTCGGGAGGAATGAAGGACGAATTCTGGAGTGAACGTCAGGGGACATGGCGTGAAAAGAAAATGAGCGATGGAGATGTAGGAAACAATTTCTCTCGAATACAGCGAGATTTGATAAAAATAGTAAATATCACCTGTACAGCACTTCATGTAACTCAGAGAGCTTTTGATGTTACAGCGGATTTCCGTTTTTGTAAATGAAACAGAGAGAGAGAGAGAGAGAGAGAGAGAGAGAGAGAGAGAGAGAGAGAGAGAGAGAGAAAATATCTCCACGTTTAGAATTGTGCATGTATAGCATCTCTCACCACCGGTCTATATTTAAGATTGCAAACTAAAGATGCTTTTGTTCAAGCTGTGGGACAGTACGCAACGTCCCTAGTATTGGAACTTGCCGTCTCCACATCTTATATCACCGCCATATTTGATAGTAGGTCCTACTCATATGTGTATATGTATATGTATATATATATATATATATATATATATATATATATATATATATATATATATATATATATATATATATATATATATATATATATATATATATATATATATATTTATATTTTATTTATTTACTTAAATATTAGATATATATATATTTATTTATTTATTTATTTATTTATTATATATATATTTTATTTATTTATTTATTTATTTATTTATTTATTTATTTACTTAAATATTACTTTCATGTGGTGCAAGTTAAACTTACTCTCTAGATGTCTGCATTTCAATTTTCTCCATCAGTATGTCTGTCTGTCTATTGCATGTATGTTAAATTATTGCTCTGTGTTTAGATTTTAAGGGTATTTTGTGTATTTCTATATTTTTGTGTTGCTTGAATCATTTTTGGGTGCTGTGTATGTGTGTGTAAATATGTGATGTACCTTATTTTTTTTGTTGTTATACCGCTAATTGGGTATGTTGCATTTACATTGTTATCATTTTCCATATAATTTTTTCCTTTAGGAAATGGAAACTTTCTTTGAAAATAACTAATATTAACGTTATGTACCCTTGAGGGAAGTTATTGAAGTAAACATTAGTTGGGCATTCATTTAATTGAACTGAATTTATTTCCCAATATTTTTTCACTTCAAATCAGATATAACTTTTGCAAGCTGGGTGAATTTATCCTGTAGTGGAATTATTTTTCTCTCAAGGGGTTTGTGTTGATTGCATGAGAATGTCATACATGGCTTTGAATTTCTTTGTATTTTATAGAAGTTTTGTATGAGGAATCATTGACTTCTAAAAATTTCTTTATGCATTTTACCTGTTCTTATACAGGGAAACATTTATTTTGATAATGTGTGGGATCTTTTACATTGTTTGGGCTTTAGGAAATCTGTCAAAAATTTTAGTGGATTGCTTGCTTGTCTCAGTCAGGTTCCTGAGAAGAAACGGGTAGAGTTTCATTTGTTAAGAAAATAGGAAAAAATTAAGCTCTCAGTTTATTTTGATAATGTAAATATTCAGAAGGAAATTTTCCAGAAGACCATGTTTTTTTTTCTTCTGCTAGTAATTATTGCTCTGCAGGAGCTACGTGCATATCCTACTAGCATCGTTGATCACATCCAGGTTTTGAATTGGCTCTTTTCTCTGTCCTGCGGGTTCAGGCTAACAAGTTCCTATTATTTATGCGCAATCATTAATGTTCTCTCTCGAAAAACTCTTGCACACAAACAAAAAGACTTCTTCACTTAACGGAATAAAGTATTTGATTGTGTATTCTTGGCAGAATATTTCGTAATCCATGAAAACCTTTCTTCCACTGGTCAGTGAATTCTGTTACAGAAAAAAGAGGAAGACACAGACGAACCACCACATTGCACATCTCTTTGACCAATCCACTGCCAAAGGACCTATGCATTTTGTGTGAGTAAAATATACATTTGCCAGCAGCCCAACGATCATTTGCCGGTGCCGTTTACATACAAGAAGATTTGCATTTTTAATTATAACCTTGAGTCTCTCTCTCTCTCTCTCTCTCTCTCTCTCTCTCTCTCTCTCTCTCTCTCTCTCTCTCTCTCTCTCTCTTCATATTGTGCAAAATGAATTTATGATAAGATTAGTTTTACTGATGGTCTTGAGAGATTTCTTGCTGAATAAATTTTTCATGAAATATTGATATATAATCATGAGTCCCAATTTGACAGTAATGTATGCATGGTAGCCGTTTCAATTACTGCAAACTATTCCTTTGTTGAATAAATGAAACCCTTTCCATCACGGTGTTTGCAATCAGCTCATACCCGTAATCATTAAAAAATGTATTTTCAGTGTTAATGTATTTTTAGTCAGTCTTTGCCATAGATGGATACGCCATAAATTCATTTGCTGGTCGTTCATGATATGAGTAGCTGATAAATTTGTTAACTTCGCTTAAAATGGAAGATGGAGCGCCGATCTACAAAGAGGAGGACTTAATGATGATGATGGGACGGCCCTAAAAGAAGTGCGGTAGAAGAAAGGCACAGTGATCAGTAGAAAGGAAGGCTAACAGAGAGTGGACGATGATGGACGCAACGATGATATGTTATGTGGTAATGAAATCTTGTAACCCTGTGATAATATTTCACTTCAAGTTACTGATATGCCCCCCTCCCCCCTCCCCATCTCTATCTATCCCTCTTTCCAGAGGCATGCAAATCCTTGAGTTTTGATGCCGTATCAGATGCGTTTTAATTTGAAATCAGACATAACACATGGTCAACAGAAACACTACTTAAACAAGCATCATAAGCAGATTTGTTGAATTGGCATCCATTTACATTAGTGCATTGGACAGATCTTTTTGTTGTTCTTTATTCACAGATTTCCTGGATCAATATTTATGTAGATTTTCCCACTTCTTTGGTTTTTTCCACAACATTGTGCACACACACACACATACACACACACACATAAAACAGGCGGATAACTTTTCGCGTAATTAACAGTATTCCCGAGTATTGACAACAACAAGGTTTTGCTCAGAGCGGTGCTCCTCTACTTATCCAGTGAAAAGCTGTTGTGTCAACTAAAAGGTTTCACAAAATGAGAACCTGATGCAAATCCAGAATTCGGAAGCTCTTTGAAATTCTGCTCTTCAAGTTCAAGCGTCCCTCTCTTCCTCCCTCCATGATGGCCAGGATCTCCATCTTCCTCTCTTTATGCTCCAGCTTACCTTTTTTTTTTTTTTATGCTGTCATCTGCATTTGGTAGATATTTCTCCTTTCCATCTTAGTAATCACTCCTTACTTTCCTTACTTTCACTCTTTGCTTTGCTAGTATTAATTTTTTCCTTCGCAACACCGTTGCTCGCATCTTAACTTTACTTCCCTCAAAGATTTACTTCCCTCTGCTTTCCCAAGTGTCTGTCCGCCCTCCCTAGCTCTCCCTGCTTCCCTTGTCTGCGCTCCTTTTTTTTTTTGTGATCACTCTTTCCTGTACTCAGTAATATTCCCTTCTCCTCCCCATAGTATCCTCATCTTTTTTCCATAGTTTGACCACCTCCTTCTTCTTTTCAAACGTTTTTCTCCCATTTTTGTATAAATGCACAAATGAGTCAATATTCTGAGTTATGCCGTACTCGATCGGCTGCCCTGCCTGACATCGCTTAGACCCCGGTAGCGTTTCATTTAAATTGATGATATTGTCCCAGCAGAAATTTTGATAAATTGTTTTCAAGTGACCACCATTTTTCATTGTATAAATGCACAAATGAGTTAATTCTTTAGTTATGCTACGGACTGAATGTATCAAACTTTAGTTTTCATTTAAATTGATGATATTGTCATTTAGAAATTTAATAAATTGTTTTCAAAGCCATTTTCGTTGAAAAGTTTAATCTTTAGTCCGGACTGAATGTATCTGCACTCTCAATTCGTTATTTTGTAAAGTATAAGTAAAGTCACCTAACGTTAAATACATCTCTCTCTCTCTCTCTCTCTCTCTCTCTCTCTCTCCCACAATATACGTTTTGGTTATTTCCAAACCACTAATGGCATTATTGCGCTAAAAATCTAGCTAGAAATTAAACATTAAAGTTCATGCGTTTGAAACATATTTCTAGTCTACGGCTTCGGTAAGTTTTGTTCCATAACTTTAAATATATATAATAATTCGGTATGTAAGTTCTTAATACTTACGTTTATTACAAATGGCATTTACATAACATTGCATAACTTAGCTCTTAACTCGCTCTATAACCGTATTATCACAATTCTGAAACAGTGTGAAAACAAAACTGTGAGATTCGGACAACAGGACATTTATCCAATCAGCGACAAGCAGCTAAGTGCAAGTTGCCAGGTTTAAAAAAATAGATTTTTTTTTTTTTTTTTTTGTAGGTGATGCTAATGCACACTTTAAACATATTTGCATCTGCTGTTCCGCGAGTCCTCACGCTTGACATACGAAGTTTTGTCCTTTAATTCCGGGCTCTCGTTGGCTGTGCAAATAGACTGGATTCCCCAAATTTTTCCTTCCACTTTGCTCATTTTTGGCGGTGAAGTGACTCTTATAAACTGTTCCTCGAGATAGAAAAATAATGTATTTCTGTCTCTCCATGACGCCTGTTGAACGTTTCTCTGTCCGGTATTGCAGTGCGTTGTATTTTCTCCCTTCTTTCGTGTCGTGTATTCCTCGTAGCGAAGAGTTTGAGATATTTTTTTCTGCTCGCCTTTGGAGGGTTTTCTCCATCTTGATTTGTTCTTACATCCGCCATACCTTTTGATTTTATTTTTATTTATGTTACTGTACAATACGATTTTCTTCTAGTTTAGGTGTGCCCTTGTTAGTGGGAAATATATTTCAGTGCAGTACAACAATGCCTTTATGAACTGGTCACGTTGCTTTGTAATATTTGACTGTATTTTCCCACATTCAAATCATAAAACTTTACAAGTAAATGGCAATTGCAATCATTATAATATATATATATATATATATATATATATATATATATATATATATATATATATATACTGTTTATACAGTGTATATATATATATATATATATATACTACTGTCTATACAGTGTGTATATATATATATATATATATATATATATATATATATATATATATATATATATATATATATATATATATATATATATATATATATATATATATATATATAAATCATCAACACACAATCACGTGTGGAACAGAAATAAATTTCTGACTCACGTCGGGATCGAACCCAGGTCTCTCAGGTGGAATGCAAAGGCGTTATCCACTAGGCCATACAAGTCTAAAAGAAGTTGGAACCTGAGAGCAACTGCACCCAAGGAATTACCTGGGCAAGCTAACTGCTTGCATACCAGCGAGTTTTCCCCAACTTCCTGACTCAGCAATGACCCAATAGACAGCATTTCATTCGAATTATCCCTTCTGAGTGAATAAGATAGAAATCATCAACACACAATCACGTGTGGAACAGAAATAAATTTCTGACTCACGTCGGGATCGAACCCAGGTCTCTCAGGTGGAAAGCAAGGGCGTTATCCACTAGGCCATACAAGTCTAAAAGAAATTGGAACCTGAGAGCAACTGCACCCAAGGAATTACCTGGGCAAGCTAACTGCTTGCATACCAGCGAGTTTTCCCCAACTTCCCGACTCAGCAATGACCCAATAGACAGCATTTCATTCGAATTATCCCTTCTGAGTGAATAAGATAGAAATCATCAACACACAATCACGTGTGGAACAGAAATAAATTTCTGACTCACGTCGGGATCGAACCCAGGTCTCTCAGGCGGACAGCAAGGGCGTTATCCACTAGGCCATACAAGTCTAAAAGAAGTTGGAACCTGAGAGCAACTGCACCCAAGGAATTACCTGGGCAAGCTAACTGCTTGCATACCAGCGAGTTTTCCCCAACTTCCCGACTCAGCAATGACCCAATAGACAGCATTTCATTCGAATTATCCCTTCTGAGTGAATAAGATAGAAATCATCAACACACAATCACATGTGGAACAGAAATAAATTTCTGACTCACGTCGGGATCGAACCCAGGTCTCTCAGGTGGAAAGCAAGGGCGTTATCCACTAGGCCATACAAGTCTAAAAGAAATTGGAACCTGAGAGCAACTGCACCTAAGGAATTACCTGGGCAAGCTAACTGCTTGCATACCAGCGAGTTTTCCCCAACTTCCCGACTCAGCAATGACCCAATAGACAGCATTTCATTCAATTATCCCTTCTGGAGTGAATAAGATAGAAATCATCAACACACAATCACGTGTGGAACAGAAATAAATTTCTGACTCACGTCGGGATCGAACCCAGGTCTCTCAGGCGGAAAGCAAGGGCGTTATCCACTAGGCCATACAAGTCTAAAAGAAGTTGGAACCTGAGAGCAACTGCACCCAAGGAATTACCTGGGCAAGCTAACTGCTTGCATACCAGCGAGTTTTCCCCAACTTCCCGACTCAGCAATGACCCAGTAGACAGCATTTCATTCGAATTATCCCTTCTGAGTGAATAAGATAGAAATCATCAACACACAATCACGTGTGGAACAGAAATAAATTTATGACTCACGTCGGGATCGAACCCAGGTCTCTCAGGTGAAAAGCAAGGGCGTTATCCACTGGGTTCGATCCCGACGTGAGTCAGAAATTGATTTCTGTTCCACACGTGATTGTGTGTTGATGATTTCTATCTTATTCACTCAGAAGGGATAATTCGAATGAAATGCTGTCTATTGGGTCATTGCTGAGTCGGGAAGTTGGGGAAAACTCGCTGGTATGCAAGCAGTTAGCTTGCCCAGGTAATTCCTTGCAGGGTGCAGTTGCTCTCAGGTTCCAACTTCTTTTAGACTTGTATGGCCTAGTGATAACGCCCTGCTTTCCACCTGAGAGACCTGGGTTCGATCCCGACGAGTCAGAAATTTATATATATATATATATATATATATATATATATATATATATATATATATATATATATATATATATATATATATATATATATATATATATATATATATATATATATATATATATATATATATATATATATATATATATATATATATATATATATATATATATATATATATATATATATGCATCTGTGTGCGTTGCATTACGGATTTTATGTTTGCCATTGTGTGTTTACCTGGTATGTTTTCCTTGGGTAATGAAAGTGAATACAACCACAAAGGATATAACAACAGGAATAATGATGATTATGGCTTTAACCTTGGTTGCAAAGCTTATTTTAGGTCAGTTAGTATACCGCATGAACTTTTGGAAATATCTGGAAACTCATCTTGTTATTATGTACCAAAAAGACAATCTCGAGGACACCTTACAAATGTGTTCATAAAAAGACCTGTTCCGATTGCTGTTATTTCGGAGATGGCGAGCCATCTTTGTGTGTGTGTGTGTGTGTGTGTGTGTGTGTGTGTTTTGTTAGAGAGAGAGAGAGAGAGAGAGAGAGAGAGAGAGAGAGAGAGAGAGAGAGAGGTAGTTGTTTTACGTCCACTCGTTAAATTCACAATCTACTGTCATTAGTAGTTCGCCCCGACCCAAATTTTTTTTCTTATTCTAATGAAAATATGGAGCCACGTGTGGCTGATGAATTGTGAATCGCTTTATCACGTGATATCTATATATGTTAATGCAAATGAGAACGAAATGAGAGAAGAAGTACTAGCAATATACGAGCTGCTAAGCGCTACAAGCACACAGCATAGGGACGATGCCGTGGTGTCGTTTCTTTTTTGCCCATCCGTAAGAGCTTAGGGACATGAAATGGACATTCTTTTCCGAATAAATATTATACCATAAACCTCTCTCTCATTTCATAAGAATCGTTCAGATAGTGAAACAAGCATGAAATTTTGCACAAGTGCCTTTAAAGTTCCCCATCAGGTGCTGGCACACACGCAAAAATTAACATGTATGGCCAAATTCCAAGATGGCGCTGCATCACAGATTTTGGCTAATTTTCACTAGAATGGCATGTATTTGCTTGGCAATATGGCAAGCTCTCTTCCTGCTACTATTTCAGAATATTATGTTTCTGTAGCTCAGTACAGTTTACCTTTAAATATGGGGGCTATATGATGTTAAGAAAAGGTAGAAACAATAATTATAATGAGAACAATGCCCATTCAACAATTATCGTTTTAAGTATGGATCTGGTTTCTGTGGTTTTAGATCCTAATGAGGCCATCTTTCGAATAACTCATCAATTTTGAAGGAAAATTAATAAATGTAAAAGAGTGTATGTCTGCACACAAACCAGGGCAATACTCGCTGGTGGCATCACTGCTGTGTAACTCAGCATAGTTCAGTGCCAGCTAATCAGCTTACTAATCCTGTAGTCTTAGACTAGCAGTTGTGTAGTATAGTTTAGCTTAGTGTCCCAAATGCTTTCTAACAGCCCCAGACCAGCTATAGTTAGATAGCCGCAATCGAATAGACAGGATGTGCCAGCGCGGTGTTGAGCCAAGGGTATGGCTGCATATTGATGGTTCATGTACTTACCCGGATGGTGTACAGACTGCCACGGACTTAAATGGCACTGATGAATGGACTGGCTAGGTGTAGGGAGAATCAACTCAGTTGAATCCCATACAGGAATGTGTGCTTGTTTAAGGTGGTACACAACCCTCGGCCTTAATCAAAAGTGAAATCATGGCAGAATGTGATGCCAATCCAATATTGAGTAGAAAAACAAATGGAGTTTGTGTTGTCTTGTCAGAAGGACAAAAGAGGGGAGCACCCTGATATCACTTCAAGTCATCATGTCCTAGACCATGATGGTACACAATGCTGGCAAGGAACATTCCCATGTTCAGTGAAATTAATGAAATGCCACTGATAATGGATCCAAGGCTGATGAAGGTGATGGCATAGAGGCCACTCCTCAGGAAAAAATGCAGCAAAATAATTAAGGAATAGTCAGTTGTTGTTTAACAACACTAAACTGGACCGTAAGAAAGCAATCCAATGACCAGACCAGGCAATCACTGAGAGACTAGTCGTGCAAAACCGCGTTTCAACCAGTCGCGACAATGAAGTTTGCATTTTCAGAGAAAGTGGCACCTGCATCTGATCTCAGACAGGCTAGTACTAAGGGCCTTGAATTTGAAATTGCGGAATGTGCAGAGATACTCAGTGATGGCAGGCCCTGCTAAGTTGGACTGGTGGGGGATGTCATTGCACAGAGTTTAAGTATCACCATGCCTGTCTTTGTGCTCCCCATAACAGAAAAGGTCCTACCTGAGGAGCCTTGAGAAAGACCATGCAGCACTGAGTCAGAATCAGATGTGTATCCACTTGTTCTGTCAGAACTGATGACACACATTGTTGAAAAACAACCTTTGTTCAGATGTTGATCCGTTTCACATTTCAATGGCAGATATTTGCCACTCCTACCAACAACGTCTGGAATACCAGGTGAGTCACCAAGTGTAAAATTCCACGAGACTCAAAGACAAACTTCTGGCAGAAATTTCCAGAACTTGAGGCTCATAAATCTGGCAGAGATGTATTACTTGCATTTCAAAAGGATGTGGGAAAGCACTTGCTCAATCATCTGATCTTTCAGAGGCAGTTATCATTGCTAAAGCAGCAAATATTCTCAGAAAGTCTATACTTTGATCATCAGTCACGGTTTGATGGCACATTTTCTGAGGCTTGTGTATTTAAATTCTGTGCCTCCTCTCCTGCTCCAGTTTGTAGGGATGAAGTTGAGCATGGGGCTGACATCAAGTCACAGTTATGATTTGAGCATCAAAGTCAGACCAGGCTATTGCACAGCTCATAGTTCAACTGCTACTCCCGACAAAGGAGGGAGCAACAACTCATAGATACCCAAAGACAGAGGAACACCATTCCCAGTCTATGGACTCTGTCTATGCCAAACCAGGAAGAGAAACCTGGTTGAAATGCTACATCAGTGGTCTCAGTATTCTTATGACAGAGTACTGGAGGTCTCTGCAGTTAGGAGATGCCACAGTTAGCAAATATGTGGAGGAGGGTGTGGTCTGTCTCAGCACTCAAGTGAAAAGGGCTATGTTCACCACTGCAGTGATGGACAACACGACCACAACCCATCTGCACCACGGCTACTACCTCCTTCCATGGAACTAGCATTCCATATTTCAGCAATCAATACAGAACACTGGACAGGCAAAGACAGCAACTAAAGTTTGCACCTGAGAAAGTGAGGCGGAAGCCTGAATTGCCGGACACATTCACAAACATCTCACCAGCTTCCTTCAAACAAAGAACCCCAGCTACCCAAACACTGCAATACCAAAGCCACCCACAGATATCTTCAGCTGCCAGCTTGCACTGGAGTATCAGTGGCTAGACAAGGTCATAGTCACCCAGGAAATAGATGATGCAGTGAATCTGACGTGGTCAGCCCATCATTTCAATGAAGAGAAGCTCCAGAATTTGAAGTAACCATAACTTCATTGTTTCCTTCCTGCGTGATCAGGCTCATTCTGTTGCTACGATCAAACACGATGCAGAAAGTGGTGATGTCACTGATTTGGAACCCGCTGATACCCATAACACATGATCAGCCAATCCATGCCGTAGCAAAAGCAGGTGCAGTGGCAGTGGCCTGACTGTATGGCGAAGACAAGTATCTGTAATGTTTGTATCTGTACATTGGAGATGGGCAGCAATGACATCTCTTGGTACTCTCTTCATGGCAGTGGTTGGACAGAGCTCTGTGAGGCAGGAGTTGGTTCATCTGGAACTGCAGAATCCTTCCTGTCAGCTGCAGCGTAACCAGGACACGGCAGATGCACCAGGTTACAGCCTCTAGTTTGTACAAACTCCTGAGGACAGCATACACTGACTACTGTGCTGAGAAAGCAAACAACAATGAGCAGGCATTGGGGAGTTTGAGGAGTGGTGTGGACCTTCGAAGACAGCAGAGTCCATACAGTTCCACTTCTGGCACATGGTAGTGTTGTCTATGGAACTTGTGATATTCCTACTGATCAGGTCCTTCCGTGAGGCCAATTTTGTCCTCTACTGCTGGTAGCATTGCATGAGCTGACACCCTACTTCTTTCCAACAATAATACAAACTATGCTCGTTGGTTGCCTATTCACCTCAGGGACATGCTTACCCTAGAGAGTTCACAACCCAGAGTTGCACAGTGGAGTTCAAGGCTGGCAACTTTGTTGGGTGCACAAGACCAGTCGTCAAAGTTCTCGTGCAATGGCTCTGACCAAGCCTATGAGCAGACCAATGCCTTTGTTAAAGGCTGATATGTGAGCCATTGGGCTGACCAAGATCCGCTAGCACCAGAAGATGGATGGTGTTTGGCCCAGAGATCATCCGCTGGTGTCTGTGGATACAAACAGAGGTTCAAAGTAAGGGAGTCTAATGAGCAGACAACACACCATGAAATTACCTCATGCGAGAAGACATTTTGGAGAGAGTCAGCAGCTGTCATTGGCTTTTAAAACACTTGGGAAGTCCTTTTCAGGAAGAGAGCCAGGATCTGTATTCCATTGACAACAAAGACATTGCCCACTCCCAGCTCAGCAGAACTTCTACAGACACACCTTGACAGAGCTGCACTAAATTTCAGAAGTTTTCAGACTCTTTGGCAAAACAATGCAGTCTCCTTCTATGAGCCGATAAAGAAGAACAGAACTGACTCTCTTCAGGCAAGAAGCTGCTCCTGTAGAACAGTCAAAGCAGAAACTGAAGGAGGATTGCCAGCTTTTCTCAAAAGCTATTTATATCCTGTCAGAGCTGTGAATGTGGATCTGCAGGAATTCTTCCAGCACAGAATCAAATACCCCAGCTTCCCTAGTGAGGGTGGGGGGCTGCACACATGTCAGAAGTCTCAGCTGGACCTCGGTCCTGGAGAGTCATGTTACACTAGAAGACAAAGAACCAAAGACTGATGTCCTCACGTAGATGGATCAGCTTTGGTCCATGCCTCCACAATTAAAGATATAGAAAGACCTTGAGGGCTATGACTTTATGACTTCTGCCTGTGATACAATCCCATAGCAGCAAGTACACATCATCACATCTTGTATTTGGATGTATACACACATCCAGCCTCAAAGTTGAGACCAGGCTCCAACTGTCAAGGAGGAAGCGCGAAGGTGACAGGACAAGAACACAATCCCATCCAACTGGCGCAATTTCCTAAAGACACGATGCCAACAAGACAGAGTTGTCTCAGCCCTGGCAGACAAAGCTGCCCAGGATGTCTGCCACAAATGTTGTCATTGCCACGAAAGGGTCTGCTGTCCTCAGCACTCATGAGGCTAGTCTTCAGGGACTGGAAAGTGCTCTCATGAGGAAGCTGACACCGCATCTTTCTCATGCCAAATATGCCACAGAACATGGAGCCGACCATCACGAGTTAAAGCAAATGACACAGATGTTTTGTCGTTGCAGTCAGTGCTTTCCTCCACTCTCCACAATCTAGGGCTAGAGAAGCAGTGGTGGCATTTTGCCAAGGCTGTGAACCTGCGCTGGATTGCTGTATGACCTGTGCAACCTCTGGGCTAGGAGAAGGTGAATGGCATGCTCTTCTTCCATGCTCACAGGCGATGGCAGTGTCAGCCTTCCGGAGCAAGGGCAAGAAGACCGCCTGGCAGACATGGAACATCTTTCCAGAGGCCTCCACTGTGTTCTCCAAACTGAGTCACTACCCTCTCAGAGTGGAAGAGAGTGACCTAGCTGTCCTGGAGAGGTTTGTCATACTTATGTATGAAAGATCCAGCACTGCTGGCACTGCATGAGGCTAATTTGATATGTTTGCCAGAAAACAAAGGGCATATGAGGTCTCCACTAACCAGGGGGAGCTCCAACACACCAAGCGTGCCAGTGCAACAGGCGGGTTGTGTGTGGGGCAGGCCAACTGAAGTGTCAGCCACAGCCAGAGAACCTGCTGAGTGGTAATGGCAAAAGTCTGGTGAAGCATGACAAGTCCTCTGGACAACCAACTCGCCTCTTAGCCAAGAGTGCTAAGCAACAGCTTACCAAATGTGGATGTAAAGCAGGCTGTTGGGCGCGTGCAAGTGCTACAAGCTGGGTCTTCCTGCACAGCTCTGTGCACTTGCAAATGTGAAGTCTAGATAAATATTGCCCTCTCTTCAGTAGATAATCTAGCTGAGCATCCAACGTCATGCTATGCCTACCTTCTTATCCTCGAATTTTTCAAAGGGTGTAGGTTGAGAGACCTATACATAGATTGGCTAAGGCCATCCCAGATTTCTTCTTTTCTTTTATGGTTACAGTCTTGGTCTTCCTGCACAGCTCTGTGCACTTGCAAATGTGAAGTCTAGATAAATATTGCCCTCTCTTCAGTAGATAATCTAGCTTGAGCATCCAACGTGTCATGCTATGCCTACCTTCTTATCCTCGAATTTTTCAAAGGTGTAGGTTGAGAGACCTATACATAGATTGGTTATGCTTAGTCCGTATTTCTTCTTTTCTTTTTATGGTTACAGTCTTAGACACAATGTTGTATGTGACCATACCATTACTATTTCAGTTGAAAATAGCATATTAGTTAAACTGTCTGATCACATGAATATACCATTAAATAAAAACAGTTGGTTCTATGTTCTAGCGCTGTGATAGAAAAAACTTTTATGGCAACCATTTTGTACGCCATCTGGTTACAATTCATTTAGTAAGGGTTTTCAATAAAATGTGTGGTATGGAACATTTTTATAACCTAAAAGTCGAGGTTTAAAAAAAAACTGGCATATTCCATCCAATAGATGCTCCCAAACCAGTATATATTGAATACTTAGTTTATTTTCACCCATCACTGATGTTCTGCCATTGTAATATGAGAAAAATGTGGAGTGAAAGCGGCTTCAAACAATTAGTGGAAATTGGATATTGACAGGAATTATCACACAAGACATTTTATCGTATTTTTCTTACACATTTTCTTAAACTAGGTCACTAGGGCAACATAAACATCGCTTTTGATAATATTCAGTAGGTTATAGCACTCTCACGACTGGTCCTATATAAGAGAAAGCTGCCCGTATTTATAGGTTAACTAAGTAGCAGAGTATTTTTTTATCTTATTGATAATTATGAAATTTCAATATAAAATATCAGAGAATTATTTTTTATGTATTTTTTCAATAGTTTTAGAAACGTTTGCATGAAACAAGTTCTCATATTTTACATTTTTTAATCCAGTAATATGTGAGAAGGGAAGCTCTATTGTGGATTATGCTTAATGAAAACTATGCGCAAAGCATTTCCTCATTAATTCAGTTCCCAGCTTATAGCTTATAATTACCAGGATAACGGAATGAAACTTCAATTGTCATGATAATAATGTTGTTATTTTATATCATGAGTCTCTTTTACAAAGGAAAATCCGTTTGGTCGGAAGTCTATGAATCATCCTTAAGTGTTTGGAAAGGGGGAAAGGGAGACTTAGAGAGTGTGGCCTAGGCATTTTTTTAAATAATGCAATCATATATGCAGATTTAGTCTCCACAAACAGGGCGCTTAAATGGGCTGCTCTGTGAGGTAAAAGCTGACAATAGGGTCGAGAATAGGTACAATTTTGTTCTCTCTCTCTCTCTCTCTCTCTCTCTCTCTCTCTCTCTCTCTCTCCACTTCCTGTTTCTCCTCTCTTTCTCCAACAGAAGTAGAAAAAGAGGGGACGTGATTTTGTTGTGGAGAGATAGTGGTATTTAATAGGAATTCTTTTATTAAGAAGAAAATTGTCTCATCTTTTTTGGCCAAAAAATGGAACGTAGTTATATTTTTGCTGACAGCAATTTAGAGAGAGAGAGAGAGAGAGAGAGAGAGAGAGAGAGAGAGAGAGAGAGAGAGAGAGAGAGAGAGAGAATGGGTGCTCGCTGAATGCTTGAATTTTTGTTTAAGCTATGATGTATACGGAGTCTATATCTTTCATAATGTAAATATGAAAAGATTTAGAATCAGTGGATTTTGTTTACCTTATATGAGGTGATTCTCTTTGCTGTATAGCATATATATATATATATATATATATATATATATATATATATATATATATATATATATATATATATATATATATATATATATATATATGTATGTATGTATATATGTATATGTATATATACTGTGTATATATATATACACACACACACACACATATATATATATATATATATATATATATATATATATATATATATGTATATATATATATATATATATATATTAACTAAATGAGAGAAATGCGTTTTAAAGTCATAAAAACTTCAAACTAGATTGCTTATCACCATTCTTTTTTTACAAAAAATGATACCCGTTTGGCTAGCCATAACCTCGCTCTATATCTTAAGTAAATAAATCTCATTCTGTACAGTTCGTTAATTTTGTTACCAAGCTGCTGTTATCGTGTTTAAAGTATTTTCGTCTCATAGTGTGTATATCAATGCTAGGTTTCTTGTCCATGTGGTAAAGAAGATATGCGAATAAATGCATATAAAAATTGTTCGAAAACATGGCAGTATTTTGGAAGAGTTGAAGTTACTGCCAAGAAGAATAATATGCAGCTGTATTGGCAAGAGGTACTTAAAAGTTATTGGAAAGAATATTCCAATTTTGAGGCGTTTAGGAGAGAATAGGGCTGGCGTAGCTGACCTTTGATGTTGTAACGCCAGCTTAATAGTCTAATCTGTTGTCTGATAGGAAGAGCATCGCTTCATGCTCTAGTGATTTCTTTTGATCGTCTCCGTGTAACAGAGAGAGAGAGAGAGAGAGAGAGAGAGAGAGAGAGAGAGAGAGAGAGAGTTCTATGAAAGCGATGATAGCAGAGAGACGATAACAGCATTTTAATGGAAGTATATTTTGCCTATAAATTAACTATCGCTTTGTATACCGAATGAAATGTCTAGGGTGTAGTACCTGCGATAAACAATTTTTAGTTGCTTTCAGTTTACGCCGTAATATGCTGAGAGAGAGGGAGTTGATGCGTCCCAGAATATCAAAATCATGTTTCCCCAAGTTTAAGTCGAGTGTTGGCTGATAACGTTAATGGACAAGGTAAAGAAGGTGAAATTCGAGACGAAATGCGGATTTTCCGTGATCATTCACGTCAGAATTACGTGTTATTTTAACTAAAAGAAATAAAAACAAAAAGAAAAAAATAGACGTAATTGGTTCTGAATGCTAAAATAAAGTAAAAGTAAAATAATTCAAATATGAATATATAGTAAATCTGTTATTATCCTTTCTCATGACGAAAAGAAAGTAAAATAGAGGTTTAGGCGAGTTTGTTGAATAGGAAAGAAAAAATGAAATTAAATGTTCAGAAGAATGAATGAAGTCAATTTTTATTGTTTATGTTAGGTTTTTACGATGAAAAAAAAATATTTATATACTATTCTCGTTATTTTAGGTTAATCTGAGACTGAAAATGAGAAATAGATATATACATAGATATGAAAAATGTGTGAAACGCTTTCATAAACATTATCCATCCGAAGAGTTCGTGTGAAAATAATAACATGTTTCAAATAATGATGAATTATTATTCATTCAAATATTTTCTAAGCTCCCTAATGTCTCTTTCATGAGCCATATAATTTTCAGACGAATAGAAGATCACTGGAGGGATATATATGGGATTCTCTCTCTCTCTCTCTCTCTCTCTCTCTCTCTCTCTCTCTCTCTCTCTGCGTTTATTGCTGCAAATATAAACCAAGTTAAAAGATCCACATGTATGAAAAGCCAATGGTGAGAGCCTTCAATACCTAAGAGAATATTGCGCATTACGGTTGAGAGCGTGTGCGACTATTTTGAGTGTATAAACGAGTAACTTTTGTATGGGAAGGGAATTGTCAGTGATAAGCAAGGAGGAAAGCACATCCAGTAAGCAACTGTAGTAACATTCGGTGTAATATATATCCATTGGGACGACATTCAAGTGTATATGCTCAGTGAAGAGTCTCATTTGACCAACCAGGCAGTTCATCAAAACATTCCAATGTGCCATCGAGCAGTGTATCAAATGGCCCATAAGGGAAACGTCTAAGAATTCTTTCGAGTGTGAAGGTAGCCTAAAGGGCAGAACAGCATCTCTGATCACAGAAATGGTCAGGTGTGTGTCTTAACGTTCTTCAGCACATGGTCGAATCTAATACAAATGACACCACGCTATTCGTGTTTTTTTTATGTTTGTAAAAATGTTTCCTCGTTCCAAAGCCTTTGGATTTCAGGCAGTTTGTTTCTCCAGTCAATTTATTCATTTGTTCTTCTCTTCAGAACCAACTGGCTTTCATCATTTAGCATTTCTCTGCAACTTCATTTTATTCGGTAGATAGGTGTTTTTCCTAAATCTTCTGTTTGACTTACTTACTAACATTATTATTCAAGTTTTTTTATTTAACGATTCGTGAAACTAGTGAATATATTATATAAAATATATTCTCAGTGAGTATGTGTCTCTGTAGAGGAACTTTTTCAATATGGTAGTTAGAGTATCACCTCTAATGCACAGTACATCTAGGCAATCGTTTAGTGTTGACTCAGTCATTATTAGCTCTGTTAAAACACTCAGTATAATATTCTGCTTACATTAGGTTGTGGGTTTAAGGACAAGCCTTCATGTTACTTAGAAGCTCAGTAAAGTAGAGGTAAATCATAGATAGTGAATATATTGAATAGTCGTCTTACTGGAATCCTTAAGCGACCTAAAGAGCAGTCAAGGCCCAGACGTAAAAATTCCTTTTCCGCTTCATGCTTCTCATTTCCTTTTTGACAAGACTTACGAGCCTTGGATAAATAAATACGGCCACTTTAAAGCAATGCCTCCCTGGCTCTTTCCTTCCTTCGCCGTATTCCTGCAAGGCACCTTCACGTAGACGTGATTATATTAGGGAAATTGTAGCAAGAGGCAATTTACGGGTGTGTCAGGATGCCCACAAGCTCACTGAGTGAGAAATTTGCATTGTTTATGCAAATCCCCTCTGGTGTTAAGTTGTTCTTTCCGGCGGCCTCCTTTCTGTATAAGAGGGAAATGTAAATGCTGTTAGCTTTAGATTTTCCGGGAATTAAATGCATAGGGCGTTACTTGTGTGTGTGTGTGTGTGTGTGTGTGTGTGTGTGTGTGTGTTTGTTTTTGCATTTTCTAGTAAGGGAGGACATAGACGAAAATTGTATATCATAATATATATGATTTATTTCTTTCTGTGTTATTGCACTTGATGCGCGTCGATTTAATTCAATGTTCCATTTTGCGCAGGTCTTTCCAGGGCAGCTATTTAGAGGGAATAAAGATTTAACAGTAGTAGAGACAAATTTGAAGCTTATTCTCATTTCCGTAAGTTTTAAACACCCTGTTCGACGTGGAAATTGCAGCAATTCCGCGAATAATCATACTTTACGGGAGGTTTGATCAGGTGGCCAAGAATGTACTTGTATGTAGTTTGATTCAATTTTTGCACTTGATGTTGCGCATTCTGTGTGCGCATATTTTAGTAGTTTCAGTTAGACAGTGGCTCTTTCATCTTCATTCTCAATCCAAAAGTTTTTTATTTGCTAATTCAGAATGAGAGAGAGAGAGAGAGAGAGAGAGAGAGAGAGAGGGGAAATAAACATACCATTTTAAAGTCATCGTACTTCGACCTGGCTATCTTTGCTATACGGTCTGGGAGCTGCACTTAATCTTATCTCAGTGTTTATGTTTCATTCACAAATAAATATTTTTCGTTTTCTCAACGCATTTCTACTACATTATCATCATCCGCTTCCTTTTTTATTTCTTTTTCTTTTATGAAATAGTTTTATTTATCATTACATTTTCAATCTTGCTTTACATTTTTGTTGAGTGATGTTACAAATTCTTGCAGTTTGTCATCTTCCATGTTCCCACATGTAAATTCCTGCCAGCGTTCTTTTCTGGTTATCCATTAACTTTAGGTTCGCTCATGCGTTTCATCTTGTTGTGTCTGTGCTTGCCATATTTACCTATCTGTTTTGACCTCTCTGGGGTTAGCGTTTGAGACACCAAACGAAAATAATAGGAAACGGAAGGTCCCAGGCAACAATTTCAGACCATAGAAAAACCTTGGTGCTGTTTATTTTTGTGCAGTTTATACTGTACATAACTGTAAGTCAGTACTATTTGTGGACCATTCATCTCCTATTATCACACCAGTTCTTCCCAAAGGAAATAGTTTCATTTATATTTCTGTTTTTATCCGCTTGGGTAGATATAGGAAATGTTTCGGTGTTTGTTTCTGTGTCTGTCAGTCCGTAACAGATTTGTTTCTCCATATCTTGTATAAAAAGGATTTTAATATCTAAAACATAGCTTGTACTTGACACGTTCATGAATGAGTAGTAGCATGGTACGTAAATGAATTATTTTTTGGTGTGGGCTGGTGGGGGGTGGAGGGAATCTCGGATAGTCATAATTGTCACTTTCGAATGATAATTTCATGTGGCTACCACTTAACATGAACTCTAATGAATTATAGGGTGGTCCGGTTTGCCTTATTTGAAAGAATAATTCTCATTATTATTACTCTAAAATTTAAGAAGCATGTTTATGGTAGCCTACCTTCAGCGCTGGAAGACTGTGAGATTGACAGGTTTTATTTTTGCGCTTTTTTTTTTATTTTTGTACCATTCAGTTAAATATACATAGAACGATTTCACGCAACTTTAATTATTTTTCACTTTTGTAACATGCCTAAATCTTATTTACGTTATCAAATGTAGGTCTACAAATCCTTTTTCTCACAATTGCTTGCTCACTTGCAATGACCTAACAAGCAGAAATTAGTGCAGCCTTTTCCTTCAATATGAAACAAAGCAAAGTGTAACAGTGTATTCCGTTATATATATATATATATATATATATATATATATATATATATATATATATATATATATATATATATATATATGTGTGTGTGTGTGTGTGTGTGTGTGTGTGTGTGTGCGTTGTGACTGTGCATATGTATTTTTTTTTATAAAGTAAGATCGGCAAGGTAAAGCAGGAGTACACTGACGGAGGTTCAGCTTCTTAGGTATTCTCAAAATTTTCGTTGTGAAACCTTCTTGAAGTTCAGCTTCCTGGTTTCGGACAAATTCGGGTGTTTGGAATCTCACAAGTTTAGAGGCTTAGTTGATTAAAGCTTATATACTGAAAATTTCGAATTTTGGCTGTTTAATCATTGTAAACTTGAGGAACCTGAAAGCCTCGCAAGTTATTTAGAAGTTGGATTCCTTAGGACGCCTAGGGTTCAGGTAGAGTTCCATGAACTATATTGACCGGGAAAATGGTTGAATTAAGAACTACAGTTAAAAATTTTCCAGGAGGGATTGCGTACATGACGTTAAAAAAATATGTTGAAACATACTGTGATGAGAAACATACTGTGATGATTATTTCTATCATATTCACTCAGAAAGGATAATTCGAATGTTATGCTGCCAATTGGGTCATTTCTGAGTCGGAAAGTTGGGGAAAACACGCTGGTATGCAAGGCAGTTAGCCTGCCCAGGTAAAGCCTTAGGTACAGTGTTACTTAGGTTCCAACTTCTTTTATAACTTGTATGGCGTAGTTGGCAGCATCCTTGCCTTTCAATTGAAAGACCTGGGTTCGACCCTGATATGAGTCAGAATTGTATTTCTGCTCCACACGAGCCCTTCGTTGGGTGAGTCGGTAGAGCTTCAGACTGTCACTCAGTGGTCCGGAGTTCAGTTCCCCCGGCCGGCTGATGAAGAGTTAGAGGAATTAATTTCTGGTGATAGAAATTCATTTCTCGCTATAATGTGGTTCGGATTCCACAATAAGCTGTAGGTCCCGTTGCTAAGCAACCAATTGGTTCTTAGCCACGTAAAATAAGTCTAATCCTTCGGGCCAGCCCTAGGAGAGCTGTTAATCAGCTCAGTGGTCTGGTAAAACTAAGGTATACTTAACTTTTTTTTCTGCTCCACACGTGATTGCGTGTTGATTATATATATATTATATATATATATATATATATATATATATATATATATATATATATATATATATATATTATAAACAAACCGTGTGTTATTCCATCATAAATAAATTTGAATTGTTATCTAAAGGGAAAATATGAACACCAAATACCTTATAACTTGGAAATTTAAAAATCTGCATTTCTGTGTGTTTTGAATCCGAATACCCTTTAATCGTCATTGCAAGGACAGAGAAAATACGAACAAGGAAATGTATATTTCCAAAGAAAAAGGAGAAGCTATTAGGATGAAACGTGCGTTCTTAAGCAACGGTTTTTTTTTTATGTTTATCATGTTAATAGTTGTCACGGCAATCTCTACTTGAATTTAGATCTATTTTTCCTGCATCAAAACGTGCTTGAATTTTACTTCCGGCCAAATTGAGCAATTTAGTTTGATCCAAAGAATAGAAATTCTTTGTTTGCGTATTCAGTTTAAACCCATTAGAACACCCTCCTCAGGTTTCTTCTTTTCCTGCTTGCATTTCGGATGTTTTTTCTACAAATGGCGGAGAAAATCTTAGAAGCGTAAGAACCTGGGATTTAAGAGCAAAGCCGAATCTTAGCCGTAAAGCCTCTCCAGAGTTATGGGTTTTGTATGGCTTGGCTTCCTCTCCCTCTCTGTCTCCTAAGTTTTTGCTGACTTTTATGAACTTTCTACCTCAGTCATCTCTGCTCACGGAATTTTCTTTTCATCCTTAATCTCTTTTTCTGTTATAACGACTCTTTGCTTTTTCTCCTTATACTTTAGTTGTTATTTCTGCTCGTATTTCAGTTCTGCTTTAGTTTTAAGTCTCTTTTTTCCCTCTATGTCACGATTGAGAGAGAGAGAGAGAGAGAGAGAGAGAGAGAGAGAGAGAGAGAGAGAGAGAGAGAGATAATCTTGTTCGTTATATTTCTGACTTTCAAATGTTAGCCCACAGATTGCTCATTATTATCGAATTCATTACACCTTCGAAATAACTTACATTAAGAATTATATATGATAAGTCCACGTCCCCTGACAGAGACGCAAACCTATGGTTCTAAGGGTTACAAAGAGTACTTAACCAACAAGAGAATTGAGAAATGATTTAGACACTTGTATAAATTTCTGTACTAAGAATCAGAAACGAATCCATCTCAAGCATGGTAGTTTAGTATTAAGTGTTACATAGTAATATATATATATATATATATATATATATATATATATATATATATATATATATATATATATATATATATATATATATATATATATATATATATATATATATGTGTGTGTGTGTGTGTGTGTGTGTGTGTATAAGTGTTATATATATATATATATATATATATATATATATATATATATATATATATATATATATATATATATATATATATATATATATATATATATATATATATATATATATATATATATATGCACACACAATGCCTCATGGAAGCTAATTTTGGAAGCTAATTTTTGAATCGTTTTATATTCATTCATTTTCTTATCTGCATTACGCAGTTGTCATTCTAAATTACGATACTTATGATTGACTGGATTTATCATAATTTTAGTCTTGTCCTTTAGTTAAACGACCATAATTTTTACATTGAATATGTTAATTGCTGTTGTTATCCCATTTGAACTATGAAATACTGCATACGTAGGTTTCAGTGAATTTGTTAACCTTCCTTCATTTCAGGTCTCATTGATTAGGCTTGGCTGTTGTTTTAAGCACTTCTCCTTTCTAGGTCCTGGACTTTGTCTCCTTCCCATCTGTATCACGAGAGGATGCATTGCCATATCGAACCTTACATGGATTTGTGTATTCATCCTTGCTGACATTGTCTTGGATTGAAGGGTATGGAATGTGCGTTTGTGGATTTTTGAACAGGAGAGAGAGAGAGAAATACTGTTAGTGCAGTTTCGTGCACCTGAGGGAACTGGCATATTTGCAGTAACGAATGAGATAACCTAAAATTAAATTTCTCATACCTGGCTGAGACTTGGACATGTATGAAAGCATTGGTAGTCAAGGAAACGCAACGCAAGGGAAAAGGTTTCATTTTCAGAGCAGACTTAACAGCCAGTTCCGGAAGACGATAGAAAGGCATGACCGAATAAGAATACTTTTCGTTTTATTAACTACTACTTAGCAAAACTTACCGACGCGTAAATTAGATCATGAGAGAGAGAGAGAGAGAGAGAGAGAGAGAGAGAGAGAGAGAGAGAGAGAGAGAGAGCGAAAAATCAGGAGAGTCAAGAATGTGTAAAGTTTTTCAAGCGACCTTTTAGGAGGAAATCTCTGTCTGTGTCTGTAGTAAAGGAGAAGCGTTTTGTCTGAGTGCATGTTTACCTTTTTGCTTTTCCTTTCCAGACAGCCATCTTATTTTCACCATTCTTTCCTCATCATCCATGTCCCATTTCGTTGATTGAATTAAGGTTATTGTTTCCTATGTATATATGGTTTTTATATTTTTATCAGTATTGTTTGCTGCTTTTCATATCTCATAATTGTATATTTTGATGTTATTTTTCGTAAGTTTTGAATAGATACATTCCAAAGCTTTTTTGAGAAAAAAAATTAGGATTCCGTTCATTATTATTGACAATGTTGCGTGAATTATTTCAAGTGAAGATTAGTTCGCTTGTATTTATGAAAGAAATAATTCATGAGAGTGCATTCGGGTGGCTGCGCTAATCCTGTCTATCGGCTCTCCAAGCAGTGTTTGTTAGTTTTTTTAATTAGGTTTAATACTCTTTTACATTTTGATATCATGTATATTATGTGGGCTTTCCAGTTCAAGTGAGTATCAAATACTAATCTCAAAAATTTTGCTGTGTGGCCAATTGGTATGGAATGATTTCTGATTTTTAAATCTATTTCTTCACCTTTTTTCCACTTTTATTTTTATGAAACATTACTGCTCGAGTCTTTTATATAGAATATTTGAAGCCTACAGATGAGGCCCATTTATATATTTTTATTATAGTTTTATCAATGATTCGCTCTGCATGTTTCATGCAAGATGCTGCATAACATACGGCAAAATCGTCCATATGCAAGTTACTTTTAATTCCGATAGGTAGATGATTACTGATATCATTTATTGCTAACGTAAACAGTGTGCCACTAAGGATGCTTCCTTGTGGAACACCATTTTCAAGTGGAAATGTACTTGACAATATATCATCAATTCTCATTTGAAAGGTGCGATTTGTCAGAAAGTTTTGGATAAACCTAAGTAAATGTTCACGGATGCAGGTTTTATGCAACGTTTTTAATATTGCATATCTCCATGTAGTATCATATGCTTTTTCAGTGTCAAAAAAGACGGCTATAGGAATTTGTTTTCGTTCGAATCGTCTTCGTATGTGGTCTTACAAGTTACACAGAGAATCCAGTGTAGATCTGTTACATTGTGACCCAAACTGAGTGGGAGTCAAAATTTTATTTTCTAGAATGTGCCACGTTAGTCAAGCATTTACCGTTTTCTCTAGTAATTTGCATAAGCAACTTGTTAAAGAAATTGGTCTGTAATTGTTTACATTACTGGAATCTTTTCCAGGTTTGGAGATAGGAATACTCATAGCTTTACGCCATTCATCAGGAAATAAATTTCGAAGCCATAAGTGGTTATAAAACTCTAATAAGTATGTCTTTGCCAAAGGTGCTAAATGGCAGATCATTTCAAAACAAATACTGTCGCCTCCAGGGGTAGATTTATTGCTGTTCAACAAAGCAAATTCCAACTTTTCCATATAAAATTTTCTATTACAATATAAATATTCTATTGTTTCAAAATTTATTGTTATTAATTCTATACTAGTTTTCTTTGTGCGGAAATGCTCATTTAAATTTTTTGTCACTGCTTATTTTTGCTCAATTTTCTCCAATTACATGACTTATTTCTTTAGGATCAAGTATTCTTTTCCCATCCTTTATTATGGCATGTCTAGGTGGTTTAACATGGGTACCATTTGTTTTCCTGAATTTTTCCCATATTTTTTGTATGGGAGTATTATTAGAGAAATCTGATACATATTTCCTCCATGAAATGATTCTTCCTTGAATTACTTCTCTTTTAAATTTTGCAGATATTGTGTTATACAGAGTTTTTAATGTATAAATTTCTAATAATAATATAGTAATTTTAGTAAAGTTCCTTCTAATATCGGTAATGTTTTGTTTATTTTACTGAACTTTCTATTCAAATTATCTAATCGCCTTCCAGTCTGATGTTTTACTTTTATTAATTCCTCTTAGTTTTTCAGACCACCATGGGACTTTGTGTTTTGTTGGATTAGACTATGATTTTGGCATTGCTTTCAGCAGCATTTTTAATAAAATCAACAAGAAATTTATTACATCCATTATGGTCTTTTAAATATTCAAATGTTGGGATATTCATAGTGTGGAATTCATATTGTTCCCAATCTGCTTTATAAATGTTATATTGAGGGACAGGCTTGGCGGGATTATCTTGTAATAAAGAAATTAATATTGGGAAATGATCACTTGTATGCAAGTCATCAACTGTACTCCAACCCAATCTGTCTACTATGTTTGTTGTACATAGAGTTAAGTCGATTGAGGAAAATGTTCCATGTGTTTTAGAAAAATATGTGCTGATTTCATTATAATTTATACAGCACATGTCACATGAATCTATGAATTCTATTTTACTTCCTGCTCTATTTGAGTCTGTATAATTACAGTTCCACATCGGGTTGTGAGCATTAAAAACCCTACTATTATTGTAGGTTCCTTAAAATTATTAAGTAATTCTTTAAGTTTGTCAAAGTCGTAATTTTTATTAGGTTGGTTGTATAAATTATAAATTACATAATTATCCTTATTTATTCGTATTCTAATACTCAATATTTGCAGATCAGTAAAGTTTACAGGTACTTTGTCATAACATACTTTGTTATGTACATATACAGTATACAGTACCTAAATTTCCTTCTTCCTCTCTAAATGTAGATGCTAAGGTATATTTACTTGTTGTTGATATTGTTTTGTTGACATGTTTTAAACATAATATCACTGGTTCGTATTCTTTTAGTAGTCTTTGTATTTCTCCTAAGTGTAATCTGGTCTGCAGACCATTCACGTTCCATTGTATAATACAGCTATTGAAAATATTATGTTATAGCGGTCGAGTTTTACTTTCTTTTTTTGTATTATCAACTTGGATTTTTTCTAATAATTTACTCACGACATTCATTTGTTTTTCTTTATAATATACCAAGCGTTCAATGCACATGCAACCTTTTTCGTTGGTACTTATATCTGTGGTTTCTTTTTTTCTACAGTTCATAAAAGTTTTTTATAATGTTTGTTAAACCATCTTTTGATATGCTTTTGTTATTACTGTTATTACTACATAATTCAATGAAACAATCATTACACCCACATGTATTATCATGTATATTTCTTTTTTCACTTGTTCTTGTACCGATTACTGGAGATGGAGTAAACTCTTCTCCCTTGACATAACCATTGTTATGTATGGAGTGGTTCTCTTTCACTTCTTCAGTATTTTGGATATCTGCTTTCATAGGTTTTACTATTATTTTAGGAGATAAAGGTATATTCTTAGCTTGCTTTTGTTTTTGTTTTTTCTTCATATCCTTTATCTTTGGTTTGATCGAAGTTTCTCTAATAATAGTTGGTTTCTTCGTTTTGAGTGGTGTTCTCTCCAAAGGCTTTTTTTTATCTTTAATTTCTAGTCCATCACGACCTTCTTCTGTTACTTCTGTAGTAGCATCCTACTGTGTTCCTATTTGCATTAATATTTTTAATGAATTGGATAAAATATTATCCATCCCATTTGTGCCTGTTTCTTTATTCTTCACCATTTTAGTTTTTATTTCTAAAGCATTAATTTCTTCTTGAGATTTACTTTTCTGTGCTCCATTATTTTTATTTGTATGCATTTCTGTTTCATTATGGTTCTAGTTATTGAAGAATATGTACGTTTCTTAGACGGATCTTGAATTCCTCTGACTTTCAATTCTAATTTAGCTTCTTTTACAGACATTCCAGTTCTTTCTTGTAATGTTGTTAACTTTGTATTGTATATATAGTACATACATTCTTTGGCTCTTGCATGATGGTCTTGCCCACAGTTTATACACTTTGGTTCACTGCACTTCCATTGTGTGGCATGTTCTTCAGATCCACAATACGCGCACACAGGTTCATTTCGACAATATTTTTTTCGCGTGTTCATATTTATTACAATTTTTACACTGTAGCGACTTTGGGACGTAAGGTTTGGCCTAAAATTTTTATTTTCTGAGGTAGATCTTGACCTTCAAATTTTATCTTTGCGATTTTTAATATTTGTTTATTCATCTGTTTACTTGACGGATCATATAATTCACAATCCTGTACTTTTGGGTATCTCTTTTTAAGTGAGTCTAATAGTATTTTCTTTTCGACTGGCTCGTTATTATTCTCAGGAAGTACAAAGGTACTCTGAATATCGTTCATAGTATCATGTATTTTTTTTATTTTTATATTTATTTTATCTATACTTTTTATTGATAAATAATTTTCAGGCTGGCTTTTTGTTGTAGCTTCTATAAGCCATGACTTTTCTTTAATCTTTCTAAACGACATTTCAGTCGTAGAGTGTCCGCCCAATAAATAATTTTCCAACTTGAGTGCTGATATCTTTTGCTCAGTTTCTAAGGTTAGAAACCTTCACCAACTTCCACTCCCAAAGAGGTAGTCGAAGTGAGTCAAGGTTGGGTCAAGATGATAAATTTATTTACTTTTTTTGGTTTGCTCTGTACTGGAGCATATGGTTCCAGTGTTATTACATTAAGATTTCTTTTAAATTTTTCCAGACAAAGGCTGTCAGGAGGTTTCAGCGGTCGTTAACTGTACCGAATCAGTATCATAAAGAGCCCAGGGTACCTGAATCTTTAATTTGACTGCTATTTATAAAGATTTAAGTAAAAAAATAAAAATAATAATAATAAATAAACCTAAAAACCTTAAAAAGATATCATCAGCCTTTCATGGAGTTTATTCTTCCACCAATGGCATAAGTGAGAACGACTCCCAAATGTCCGCTCCCTACCATACCCTACAGGGGGATGGCACAACATGATTAGTGTGGCCCAAGTGTAAGCCAAACCCGCTTGCTAGGACTGAAAGTATTTAAAGAATACAATCATCCCCACCCTAATCATATCATGGGCAAACCGGATAGAATGCCGACAGTTGTATCCTCAGAACCAGACCCCCCTGGAATCCGTGGTCCAGCTCTAAAGAATAGTTCCACCTTTGAGCTATCAATGTGATAACTCTCAGGTCCGAACATTATGGGGCAGTTGATGGTCCTACCACAAGTTCTCACTATTTACCTTCGGATATAAACCCATTCCCAGCTATGATATCTTTTCCTATTTATCAGGTAAATAAATTTTAACTAAAGTGGAAAATTCCACAAAAATTAATCCAAAGAAATATATAATGGTATATGGGACTCTTGGACTCAAACTCGGGAACAAATTCCTTGGGTTCAAGAGTCCCCTCACCACGTCAAGGTGGTCCCAAGTCGAGGGGGACGTCATCCCAGATAATACAGATTGAGTAATGCATAATCTATACACCTACACAAATATATATATATATATATATATATATATATATATATATATATATATATATATATATATATATATATATATATATATATATATATACTCTAGCTCAATGATATTATGTTTAAAACATGTCAAAACAATATCAACAACAGTAAATATACTAGCATCTACATTTAGAGAGGAAGAAGGAAATTTAGGTACTGTATACTGTATATGTACATAACAAAGTATGTTGTTATGACAAAGTACCTGTAAACTTTACTGATCTGCAAATATTGAGTTATTAGAATACGAATAAATAAGGATAATTATGTAATTTATAATTTGCTTAACCAACCTAATAAAGTACGACTTTGACAAACTTAAAAAATTACTTAATAATTTTAAGGAACCTACAATAATAGTAGGGTTTTTAATGCTCACAACCCGATGTGGAACTGTAATTATACAGACTCAAATAGAGCAGGAAGTAAAATAGAATTCATAGATTCATGTGACATGTGCTGTATAAATTATAATGAAATCAGCACATATTTTTCTAAAACACATGGAACATTTTCCTCAATCGACTTAACTCTATGTACAACAAACATAGTAGACAGATTGGGTTGGAGTACAGTTGATGACTTGCATACAAGTGATCATTTCCCAATATTAATTTCTTTATTACAAGATAATCCCGCCAAGCATGTCCCTCAATATAGCATTTATAAAGCAGATTGGGAACATCATGAATTCCACACTATGATCTCCCAACATTTGAATATTTAAAGACCATAATGGATGTAATAAATTTCTTGTTGATTTTATTAAAAATGCTGCTGAAAACAATGCCAAAATCATAGTCTGGTAACAAAACACAAAGTCCCATGGTGGTCTGAAAAACTAGAGAATTAATAAAGTAAAACATCAGACTGGAAGGCGATTAGATAATTTGAATAGAAAGTTCAGTAAAATAAACAAGAAACATTACCGTATTAGAAAGGAACTTTACTAGTACTATATTATTGTAAATTATACATTAAAACCTCTGTATAACACAATATCTGCAAGAATTTAAAAAGTAATTCAAGGAAGAATCATTTTCATGGAGAAATATGTATCAGAAAAGTAAATAATAGAAATACGAAAACCCTTAGGGGTCTAATGAATTTTAAAACAACTAAATTTTAAAATTTTAATAAGTTTACTTTAAATTTTAATATACCTTTTTAGTGAGCATGTATGGAAACATGAGTATAAATGTGTTTATTGTGTAAGTGTGCTCCAGTATGAGAGCGTCTGCTTTTATGCAGTTTTCAATTCCATTTTCATTCATTCATTACCACACCGAATGACCTATCTGGTCCCAGTGCTAGGCTTCTAGCCTAGACCTGTCATTTCATGCAAATCCTTCTGGCCAGCCCTATGAGAGCTGATAGTCAGCTTAGTGGTCTGGTTAAACTGTTTTAATAATAATAATAATAATAATAATAATAATAATAATAATAATAATAATAATAATAATAATAATAATAATAATAATAACTGGGATGGCGTCAGATGTTAAGGGGCCAATTTTTTTTTTTTTCTATTTCTTTGGAGCTTTTCATGACTGGTTTAATTTCACATTCACCGCACCAGGCTGAAGTTGTTCAAGGTGCTCTTGTATCTTCCTTGCTGAACAAACGAATATAAACACACACACTATGTATATATATATATATATATATATATATATATATATATATATATATATATATATATATATATATATATATATATATATATATATATATATGTGTGTGTGTGTGTGTGTGTCTTGTCTTTCTATTCAGCGTCTTTGTTCACTGTTGAGTTAGTAGTTTCTTCTTTCCTTTTCCATCCTGACCCAGAGTTTTGTCATTCATTAGATTAATTCGCTCCTCCTTGATAATGTTCTTGAATTAGCTTAAAATCTTCGGTACGGGGACACTACAATATCTCGTCGTCTCTCTCTCTCTCTCTCTCTCTCTCTCTCTCTCTCTCTCTCTCTCTCTCTCTCTGAAAATAGCTTCGCGTATAAAGTCTTACATTCCTAAAAGACTGCGTGTAAAAATCCCTAAAACCTACTTTTTTTTTTTGACGGGGAAGTATGCCTGTGGGGTTGGGGGTTTTCTGGAGTGGTTGAGAATTTGTTGTTTAAAAACGATAATACCTACAGCGTATGTCTAGCCCAAGTAATTCCAGAGGAAATGGGGTTGTTATATATTTTCTCTCCATTTTTATCTACAATTTGGCCTTCAGAATTTTTAAATTTACATAAAAGAATGTAATTCACGGATAAAAAGCTTTTATTTATTGTTGCATTCACTTCAGAGGGGAATGGACTGAGTGGGAGAATTAAGGGAAAAATATATCCAAAAGGATTACTTTTTTCAGGGAACTCATTAGATTTGTAAAAGTTATCTGTGCCAGTGACATGAAACGAGAACTTTCTTATTTCATGATGTGTTAAAGACATTTTTTCTCACATTTTTTTCTTTATTGTGAATGGAAAGGAAAATCTCCTTTAGAAAATTCCTGCATACTTTTCAGATCATGAAGCTTGGCACATCAAGGGAGGAAGGAAGCCTGCAAATCTTTATAGAATCTAAAGATGCTTCTTAGTTCACAGTCATTTTGCGTTTCTTTTCAGACTGTTGTTGAACGTTTCGGATCATTTTGATTTTTGATCTTTCTAAATAAAACTAATCAAATGCAGTTTTGTTAATCATCAAGAGTTTTGACAATTAATAAATATTTGTAAGTAATTATATGTGTGTTTGTATAAATCGTTTTTATACACAATTCACATTATTCAATAATTTTATGATTTTTAGCGGCTCGAGAAGCGCTGCAGAAGCTTTTCTTAGTTGCAAACTAAAAAATAATATTGGAAAACTAATTAAGCTATTGCTCCAAATGTTATATAATAATGGTAAAACTATAGAAATATGT
>NC_089752.1:45774885-45782385 GCF_040412425.1 Macrobrachium rosenbergii | reverse complement strand
AGACCGGATTTGCGCAAAAGTTGAAATTAGAGAATGATAAAATGATGGTGCAAAATTAACACTGGCTCTGCTTGCGTGCATTCACTACATAACTCGTCCGATTATTGTAACAGAAGTTGATTTAGATTGTTCTGGACTCGCTTGAAGCCATTTTAACATTCTTTCTTCAGTTGTTTCAAATTCTGTATGTGTTATCTCTTTATTTATCCATAAATTTACCGAATACTTGTATGCAATTCTACTTATCATCTGAATGCAAACAGGCTCGGCAGAATATTGAGTAAGCGAGAAATGGTGTATCTAATAAAGTCGAATTCATTATGGTGATAATACCTTCATAGTCATTATTGTTGTTATTTACCTATTTGTCTTATGGTGTTTGTTACCCCTATTATGTGTTCAGATTTGTATTTACATGGCGTTCATAAGTGCCCTTCTTATGAAATACCGTAGATTTGAATACATTCTGCCATTCATAATGCCATTTCTGACAAGTCAGGATATTTGCACCGGGCTTTAGTTTCCCTGGCCCAAGAGCATTTTAAATTTCTGGGGAAGCTACGTCAACTTGTGACCCCCTTCCTTTCGCTGTTATTATTGTGCTGCAAGATTAAAACTTTTACAGATTTTCATTCTTTGTAACTGGATATTGTCAATACGTAGGCGTTTTGATTTAGTTCAAGAGCCTTAGATATGCTGTTTCGACAAATCGGGATGTTTGAAAAAAATCGTCAGCTCAATTTTTTTCGATATTTTGTTTTCTGCTGCTCCCTCCAGTGCTACCAAAGCGGGTCAAAGTTAAATTTTCCATTTCTAGAGTTTCTAAATTGTTTATGGTAAATTTATTTCATACATTATTCTGGATGGTCTTTAATGTTTAAAATGCAAATTTGACCCTAAAGGAGACCTGTACCCTCTTTCTTCTTACTTAGAATACCGTTATTTATATATAGCTTTGGTCTGTAGCTGATTGTTTGCTAATCAAAACGGGCATTCTGTTGAAAAGAGAGGAAGAGACTCTCTAGATATTCACTGCTTAATGGGAATAGTTACTTTTTTTCCAATCGTGTATGTTCATGTATATTTTTTTTAAAATACACTCTACTTCAATATTTTTATTCTGCTCTTATTGTCTTTCAGCCGTTCATTCCCGCGATTCATCCATGCTTTGCGTCTCAGATTTAGCGTCGTTGGTGGGGACTCTGTTCTGCGATCACTGTCTATTCTGGAGAGAGAGAGAGAGAGAGAGAGAGAGAGAGAGAGAGAGAGAGAGAGAGAGAGAGAGAGAGATTTTTTTTTAAATCACATTTCTAGAATTTGACATTTTATCCAGAGTATCAGACAGCGATTGGAGTGTATGTTATCTTCATGGTTACAAGGGGTCACCAAGCGATCTATTGTTCTTTATTTATTAGTATGTGAAAAGCAGTTTTAATCTTGCGTTAGCTGGTTATTACAGATGTTTAGAAAGCAAAGGACAAGGCTGTATGTGACATATAGAATCGATGGATAGTTAACGTGGAGCGTGTTGGCTATGTATGGTACATAGGATGTTGAGGTATATTGCAAATTTAATAAAAATGACAAATGACAAATAACAAGTGTGTGAGACGTTGACGGTTTAGATCCAACAAAGAAACTGTGAGAGGTGGAGATGCGGGAAAAAGATTCATTGAGAAGAGAAAACTTTTCAGTAGGAATGAAAAGACGACGAGCGCTCGAGTAAATGCAAATAAATAGAAAATATACATGGCGAAAAAAAATCATATGAGAAATTGATAACCTTAAACATTTTAGACGTGAAGAAAAGTACCACATACACGTCCGCACACACACACACACACACACACACACACATGATATATATAGCCTGAGAATGAAAAGACCTTTTTTCTGCCTAATCTTGCATTCTTTGCAAGATGCGACGTTTCGTAAACTTCCAGACCATGGAGAAAAGACTTCGGTCTTGTTGTTGTAAAGGAGAAAAACTTTCCTGCATCGAAAAAGGGATGAGGAAGATCAGGGACCGGAAGACGGATGACTCGAGGAGAATGATAATCGATAGTAAAGGATGATGACAGTGACAGTGAGGTCGAGTGCTACAGCAAAGGATGATTTCTGCGTGATCTCCATATTTTTTGCTACGTCAGGTATATAAAACATATTTCTCTCTCTCTCTCTCTCTCTCTCTCTCTCTCTCTCTCTCTCTCTCTCTCTCTCTGTACTTAAAACTGGAAACCGATTGGGAAAAAAGAGGCAATTTTCCAGAGGTGAAACAGTTGTTCCCTTTCAATTAACCATCCTTCGGCTTAGTGATTGGTTGTTACGTGCGTCTGTAACCAATTGATGCTCTCAGAGGGAAAGGGGAGAAGGGTCTCCCTCAGACTCAGGGAGGGGGAAGTTGCGGTGAAAGGAAGACCAGATTCAGCCGATATTGCTCGGTCAGGTTGTCGATGGTATGATATCCCTCTTACTTAGGAAGTTGGTCCGTTTCTGTCGGATTGTTAAAGCCTCGATAACTACCTGATATTTTAAAGGCTAAGATTTTTTTATATTTTTATATGATTAATAAATTTAACCTAATGATGATATTCACAGAGTGAATTTACTATAAGGTAGTAAAGAAAATTAACAGCTTAGTATATAAAGTCTCTCTCTCTCTCTCTCTCTCTCTCTCTCTCTCTCTCTCTCTCTCTCTCTCTCTCTCTCTCACATACACATCTTGTTGTTGATAGTTTTCATGCACATGTAATTTCATTGAAGAACACCGATATGTCAGAATCCGTTATCCCAGCTTGGCACGAGTGACAAGTTTGAACAAAAGCGTTTAGGGTTTTGTAGTTTTGCGCTACAAGAATAATTCTAAGCTATAAGGAGGAGTGCTCAAGTCCATGTAATTCGGAGTGAACGACATAATATACAGCCTCCATACGAGTAGATGCATTTGTGTATGGATATGTGTGTATATGTTTAGCAAGCAAACAGATATTAAGTTATGTTATTCACATGGTATAGTATCTATAGTATCTTAAAATAGCTTCTTTGCCTTCTCTAACGTTACAGCATATTGAGGTGGGACAAGAGATATTTAAATATTTTTTTATTTGAGGTACTGCAATGTCTGTAATGTTAAAGCATGTTCAAGTGGTACAAAGGATATTTAAATATTTTTTTTATATTTGAGATACTAAAATTTAATACAAGTAATGAAAGTTAGTTCCTTTCAGTCACTGGAAGCAAATAAATATAAAATCTTATAACTCTCTCACAGTTTCACAATATCTCTTGATTTTTAATGTATCTCAAAAAGAAGAATGTTGCCAAAAAAGGGGGCTGAAAAGTAAAAAGAGAAGTTCTGGGCGTCACGTCCTTCTGCCTAATAAGCCTCGCTGACTTTGAAGTAGTCAGTAATTACCTCCAGATTAATTACAGTCTTGTCCTGAAATGTTGCACTATTCAGAGTTAAACTTTAAATACTGAAATTCCACAAACATAAAGCTTAGAGAGATATTTATTATTTATTTACTGGCGTACCAATATGGATATTTTGAAGCTAGCAAAGTCAGACCAAGAGCGGATGATGCCTTAAGGCTAATACAAAGTAGAGACGTTTCCAGGAAGGAATCGGCTGTGTTGGAAATCCTCAAAGCTGAGCAGAAGGCAGAACGTCTGGGAGATTTTATTTACGACGTCACACTTGAGAACAGCAAGCTGAAACAGAATAATATCCAGAGGTTGAATGATAATTATGGCATTTAAACTAGAATTTTTCTAACTAACGCCGAGGAGTAAGTCCTTCGGTGTTTTCTTTATAATGAAATCATTGCGTTATGAAAGAGACTCATGACACGAAATTTAGAATAGTTTACTACAGTCACAGTTCGTAAAGATGTAACGTCCTTGCGCACACAAGTGCATGTAGATATTGTATACATATGCGTTTGATGGAGCATGTTCTTGTAACTCACGAAAGTTGCTCTTAAAGTTTAACTCTTGATGTAAATAAAATCAGTTAGGGGAAATAATGTAGGCCTAAGTTTGAATTGCATCAGATTTTCGAGCTAAGAAAACACGTTTTTCTTCCCTCCGTTTTACTTTGACGTCCCATCATATTTCTCATTTTCAACGAATGACTTGCCGAAGGGGAGAGAGAAAATAATGCAGAATTTTGCACTTGATTCACTACTTTGTCCTTCCCAAGCTTCGGTATGTTTTCCGAATATTGGAAAAATTGGCTATTCTCTCAAGCACCCTGACTCCTTTTAGACCATTTACCTTCTTTTGTGGACTATTGTTCTGGTCACGAAGCAAACTTTATATTCGGAAGGAACCAGTTCTCTCTCTCTCTCTCTCTCTCTCTCTCTCTCTCTCTCTCTCTCTCTCTCTCTCTTTATGGGAGCCGGTAGAATAAGGGAAGAGGCTGCTTATTTACATGGTGGACATTGGTAACGAAGGCTTGCGCCATAGCTGACGACGGCAAGTGTATACACGAAATTAATTACCGAAGGACTATCTTCGTGATAGCCCCACAAAATTCGACAAAGGAATGCAAATTGAATTTTATTGCATATACTAGTGTATAAGTGCTGTCTAAAATGACTACGGAATTTACATCTTTTTTTTTTTTTTTTTTTTTTTTTGCCTTCTTGAAGTATTGCTGAAATGATAACTGTTCAACTTTATCTTCGTATGAAAACTAACCTTGCACAGGCTATCTAAGAGAAATATCACCAAGCGCAAATGTGGTCAGTGAGAAATATCCACTGGATTTTATAACATTGTTGAACGAGTTGTTTGTAACTGAGTTCTCACGTATTTGACGCACACAATCTTCAGTCACTTATTCTCCCTGAATGGCTCTTATTTACAACTTTAGTCCAGTCAGTTTTACACTCTTTTACTGTTTTATGCTTTGTTAATCGTCCCTATTTTTAATTCTTTGCTTGTGTCACTCATCGCTTGATTGGACTGTGTGGCATTACGCTGTATTTCGTATTCAGGATGATAATCCATCCAAAAGTTATAGAATCCGATCTGATTGTCACAAATAAAACAGAATAACGCAGACAGGTGAAACAATTGTGGACAGTGCTTTAGGGTGATGTTTTTACGGACTAAATAAGTGCTATGGCATGACCTGTGTAATAATTACCGGACGTCAACGGTGTAAAAATGTTGCTGTGAAATTTCTCCGTTTAATACAGTTAGTAAACATGGAATGGCCTGAGCCTTGGATGGCTGTTAACGTCGTGATGCTGCTGATGAAATAGAATCTCATGTGTGATGCACTTTGCGGATTAGGTTTCGGGAGATGTCCTCTGGGTCGCTTATCATTGCAAATGGAGTCATTGGAAGCCACACACAGGGACTCAAGAGAATATTAGATCCTTAGTTTTATAACAAAATGAGTTAAAATATAGTAACAGATAGTCAAATATCGCGAGGCTCGATCTTGAATTGGAAAAGAAAGGGAAAAAAGGACGAGAGCGATGAACCAGAAATGCAGTCCTGTAATTAAAAATAGTGTAAACAACCCGGGAATCGCATTGCCTGTAAATAGTCGTATTGCTGCCAGAGCAAAGGAAGGAAATTACACCCATACTTAGAATGAGCAAAGAAACTTTGTACTTTTTTTATCTTGTTCATATTTTGCTATATTTGTAATTTAGCTTAAGTCATGGGAATGCTGTCGGTTGTGATTCCTTCTCCAGCACTGGTTGATAGAAGTTGGTGTTCATTTTTTTTTTTTTGCAAAGTTTTAACGTGTTCTTTTCGCCCCCCCCCTCATTATTTTATTTTGTCAGTCGTTCCCATTGATCGTCTTCGAATTCGTGGAGCGTTGTTACCAAAAGCATAGGAAACATGACTACAAGAGACAAGAGAAAGCAAAGAAGAAATATAAAAGGAAATTAAGTGACTGAACACATGTAAAAATAACGATATACCCACCACATGTAGAAATTTACGTGGACACGCCTCTTTTTCCCCCTTTCCTGTTTTTCATTTCCGCTGCTAAAAGGAGACGATACGGCGGCATTTTGCGTAACATCCACCTATCTTACATTTTGTGTAAATTATGTAATGTTTTGCCTCACGTCACTTTTTACATGGGAAAACTCTGAGAATTTATTCTTTATTACACTCTTAATATGAGAACTGAGACACACTGAAAATTCAACACTTATTTATCAAGTTACATTTGGTAGCCGAGCTTTTAGAGCAACACTCATGGAAATTAGGTTTGCGAGCAGTATATGGTTTATTCATCATCAGGAAGCAACGCCAAGAAAACGACGCTATAAATTCTAATTGAACTTAATTCTGCCAAAGGCCAGAGGAGGAAGTCCGGCACTGCTCTGTTTTGCCGTCTTGTTTTTTCGATATGCTAAAGGAAACATTGTGCTTTGGTCATCACATGAGGTTCTGTGAAGTGCTAGTGAAGGTGATGGTGCAGTGAGAATCCAGTGAACTTTGATGCATTTATAGATGATCGCAATTAAATGCTTGGTTGTACGCTGCTCTAGAGACAGTTAAGGTATTATATATCCCTCTTGCTTGGAACACCTGTTAAGCCCTATGGTATAGGGTTATAGAGCCTAAAACTGCCGTCGCAGATACGAGTTACCTGTGGGAATATTTTTTTTTTCCTTGGACATTATGGCGAGTAACGAACACGTGGTTAACCACCAGTTGCGGCGGAAGAAAAACCATTTGTCTTGAATGAACTGCTGTGTTTCATGTCATGGTAGATGGACGTCACCCCAAAAGGCCAGATAATAAATGTTATTCAACACCATTTTGATAAATCTGATATTACAAAGGCCCGAGACACGTTGTATGGGTTGCTTCCGGTAAATACTGAACTAAATGTTGTCCAGTATGTATGATTGGCTGCAGCAGCCAGAAGCAGACGGTCTTCCTAAATTCGTTGCTTGGGACTTGCGAAAGCTGCCATATATGGAACTTAAAAATATTGATGGGTTCAAACTGATTAAGAGAACCGATGCCCCACGAATGACATATCTGAAATGAAAGAACACCAAAATGTTATCTCTACACAAGTATCAGAGATGACATCGGCACTAATAAGATTACAATCTCAAGCTGAAATATTAACCGCAGATGTGGTCCAAGCTACCGTGATAAGGTACGTGATGGTCTAGCTTTAGGGCGCCACCTGTTCTTTCAATGCAACA
Source organism: Macrobrachium rosenbergii (assembly GCF_040412425.1). Taxonomy (NCBI): domain Eukaryota; kingdom Metazoa; phylum Arthropoda; class Malacostraca; order Decapoda; family Palaemonidae; genus Macrobrachium; species Macrobrachium rosenbergii. The sequence continues at coordinate 45,775,189 of NC_089752.1, read as the reverse complement.
ATCACATAGGACATTAGAAGTACCCCAAACGTCCTCTCGTAGGGAAAATTTCAATCAGGTTGATGCTATATGCAACGGACTGAGTTGCGGTGATACTGACCGAACTCTGCAATCATCGATCAACAGAGTGATAGCTGAGGCCCGAAATGAGTTTACCAAATCAGCGGATGACAGTGGCGGTGATGATACGGGGAGAAGGGTTGGTCGCTTCATGAAGGATAGGGAAGGTTTTCTCCGACCACTCTCAAAGAACGACAGGAAAAATATTGGAGTTAAAAGATTACATAGGCCTCCATTAGTTCGG
>NC_089752.1:45764885-45769885 GCF_040412425.1 Macrobrachium rosenbergii | reverse complement strand
ATAATTTTTTATGTGTCTGAGTATGTGCCGCCATTTTATTGAGCATCAAAGATATGAATGGAAGGAAGAATAGAGGAGAAAGTGCCTTCATTTATCTCTGCCTGGAATCTTGATAAGAACAGCAACAGAGAATGTTTCGGAAAATGTGAGACTGTCATTGGACTGACATTCTTTTATGAGCAGTGGAGGACGCTTTCCACGAAATCCTCTTTTCCTTTAGGAAGACCGGACGATAGAAACAAGCCATTATTATTATCATTATTATTATTTTTTAATGCTCCTGGTAAAAGGGAGACTCTTGGTAAAATGTTTCCCTTTTCAGTGTTATGATCGCACGTATATTTAATTCTTATGAGAACTTGACAGCATCTCTCTAAAAGAGAGGTGCTTGGTGAACGTGATTAACAGTAACGAGATTGCCCAATGAATACCTTCATTGTTTCGGCCAAAGTCGAAAAGTTTCGCAGATTTTAATCCTTTTGGAAATGACGCAACATTTCCTAGTGGATGAGCTTATTTGTATCCCATTCTTCATTACCTACCAAGGACAGGAGCCTGTAACACCCAAATCTTCCTTGATCTCCTCAGTCTGTCCAGTGGTAACCCAATTAATTATCTATCGTTATATCTTTTGTTTTCTCCCACCTGGGTTATGATTGGTAAGGAAATCTTTTCTATAAACTACTCTGGCTAATATAGCAAATGTGTTGACACCAGTGAGAATTTTGTAACTCTTTGGGTAAAGTTACTAAGAACATGACAACTGTCACCTTTACGACCTTTACTCCCCAAATTCACAACTGACGTCATATCAAGGTCGAAAGGTAAGCTAGTTTGAAGGCCAGCTACGTTACCGATCTCTCTAGCTCGGTTATGTTACAACGTTAGTAAGGCCAGTCTTGAGATTTTTCAGAAGAATATGTGGGCCAGTTGCAACGTGCATTACCAGTTCTTTTTATTTTTTGTCAGAGGTAAATGCTGATAAAAAGACAGAGAGACTTTCTTTTTTCTCTCAGTGCATTGTCTTCGTTATGGAGTATTATAAATAAATATATTTTATGGGAAATTTCTCCTAACAATGTCCTTTCCTCGCGTGAGTTACTGAGTTTCTGAGTTCTCAGTATTGGCTTTGAAACGGTTGGCTTCTTCAACTACGGGGGATTGGATTAGAAATCCTTTACTTGAATGCGTAGTACCAATCCTCTGTTCCCCGCCTTAATTTTTCTTTGGAGGGTGGAGGATGGGGTAAAAACTTGTGTTAATGTATTAGTAATGATGATAAAAGTACTGAGTATTCCAATGATGAACGTTGTTTTCCAGATGTTATAGTCTTACCATCATCATGAATATGACCCTTTTAATCATATTACCCCTTGAATGAGAACGAATGAATGAATCAGTGTAAAAATGGAGACAATTCAATAAAATCTAATAGACAAGTGCTTAGATAAACTAGGTTCTAACATTATTTGGAGAAGTGACTGGACGGCGGCATCAATAGCAAACTTAGTTGAAATTGTATTTTTCTTCTTATCTAACTTCATTTCTTGTTAATCGTTGGTTAGTTATTCTATTTTTTTAAGATTTCTTGTAGTCATGTACTGGGTTTAGCCTGTTTTTTCATTTAATAGACGATAATAATTACTTGTTTGGATTAAGAATACATATCGCTAGAAATTCATTTCGGAACGGTTAAGTATATTTACTGATGAATGGGTAGCAATTATTTACTATAAGTTCGTATTAAAAGTCAAATATTACTCATTGCGTTAAATTTTTTGGTTCTACTGGCTTTGAACTGATATATGAATTTCATCTCTCTTTAATTTTTTCGTTGTGTTCGTATATTTTACAAGTCTCTTGGTGTTTCATCTTCCCCTTTATTCATCTTTTCCTTCACTTTGCTTCTCAGTATACTTTGAGAAGGTCTCACTTCTTTAGGGAGAGTAAAGTTGGTAGGGCTGGGGCGGGGAGGGTACGGCTTTGCCGAAAATTTGTACGTATTGTAGAAGGAGATGCATATAACCGACTGTTTACCCAAGGTTTACCTCTATGCTTTCATGAATTTGGCCTGGAAGAATCTCTCTCTCTCTCTCTCTCTCTCTCTCTCTCTCTCTCTCTCTCTTCTCTCTTTAAATTTCATTCTACGTGCACAAATTTTGAAGCAGTGTCGCACAATGACATTGAATAACATTCTGATACCAACTGTTTATGTAAAAACTTGTAATAAAGATTTTTAGGGTCTTACTAAGCACTATATCTTTTGCCAAAGAAGGGGAAACTTGCCATACCAACCTTATGTAATTATGTGAATTAGTTGCAACTTAAGTTCTACAAAGTGACGAATATAGTGTGCTGAAGGGGGAAGGGTTTCATTTTAAATGTTTTTAATTGTAAGGTCATTATTTTTTAATCTTTTCGTTCCCCAAAAGAATTCGAATGAAGTGAAGTATTGCATAATGTTAAATATCATTTTGTTTAAACGACTGACGAGCACGAACATTTTGAAGGATTAAATTAGTTCCGTCATGTTTTGCTCATTTTCCTCTTCCTCAGTGCCTCATTTGCATAATTCTCTCTCTCTCTCTCTCTCTCTCTCTCTCTCTCTCTCTCTCTCTCTCTCTCTCTCTCTCTCGACTTTTTCCTACTTGTGGAGATATTGAAATGAATGATTTGGTGACATTAAATAACATTTATTTTATTTTAATAGTCTTAACTAAGCAGTTTATCGCTTCAAAAGAACGAGAAACTTTCCACACATACGTTTTCATAAAAACGTGAATAGATTGCAATAGGTTTTCTGTTATGGATGAAATGGTGAAAACAGTGTATCCAATTAGATTAGCATAATTTGAAGGCGGGTCACTATTTTGAGCCTTTTGTTAACTGAAAAGCAATCTTACCAAAAGACCATTGTCATACTTAGGATAATGTTATTTTCTTTAAGTTCCCTCCACCAGTTGGAACAAACCATTTGAAAGATTGAATCCATTCTCGTCATGTTTTGCACATTATTCGACTTCCTCGGTGTCTCATTTGCATATTTTCCTCTTTCGTTTTCGGTGCGTTCGTTCAGGTTAGGTATGACAATATCTTTATGTTCTTTTATTGCCAAGGGATTTGCAAGGTTTAAAATTCATCCCGACATTTACTCATGAATTAAAATCCATTATAAGACTGTCATTCCCACCAGACGCCAGATAATCTTAAAAGCTATTCCGCTGAATCCATTAAAATAATCCCATAAACTTATGTTCCTTTTGCATGTTCAGTTCACCTGACCAGATTCCATGTGATATATTACCATCAGGTGGCGTCCGTCTTTCGTTAACATTTCACATTTTGATCTTGAATACCATCGAACTAAAGGAAACAAGACCAAATACAGTATTACAGGATATATATAGCCAATTTGTATATGCATTGTTTACTGTTGTTTATCTGCGCGATTTCAAATCTCATTTGGAACACTTTTTTTAAACACGGTAATCAACCCATTGTTTATATGTTATTTTTATCTGTTTAATCACTTTCTTTACAATTTGTTTTAATGTATTTGTGCCATAATCACTTTGATTCAAAAAGTCTCTCTCTCTCTCTCTCTCTCTCTCTCTCTCTCTCTCTCTCTCTCTCTCTCTCTCTCTCTCTCTCTCTCTCTCTCTCATATTTTCAGTATCATAAGATACGAAAATATATCAAATGGGTTAAAGAAATGCCGTTTCACGGTACTCCAGAGCAAATTTTCTGGCGTCTCTTCATTCTGTTTGGAGAAATATATCAGGAAATGAGGCCCAGTTGTCGAATTTCGTGTAAAATATAGCTCTCTGCCGTGCAATATCATCTGTTAAGAGCAAGAGGATACGAATGTAATAGTCAAATTTCGTTTTTCGTGGTTAGAGAAGAAACACTTTCTTCAAATAATTTTGTTTATGTATTTTTACATTATTCATAATATGTAAATGTGAACATGATTGCTCGCTTGTATTTTTACTTCAGTAATTCGGTCAAATCTTTTTTAAAGGGTAGGTTTCTGTTTTGACTTGCAGAATAAAGTAGGGGATATGAGTAGAAAGGAGTTTTTCCTTTTTTGCATACGTTTGCATTATATGGGACGCGGATCCTGTCGACCTGCAGCCTAACTGAGGCGCTGTACAAGATCTTGGGGGAGGCCTCGGATTATCTTCCTGCTAGCCTTAATATCAGTGAAGTTGGAATTCAACCTGAGAACCCTTAGGATGATCAGAAGGAAGGCTTTGAAATTCCAACTGTATAGTTGGTGTTTAATAGATTTGTTGGTTTTGAATAGTGAAAAAGTAAAAGCATTATGGGGACAGTTAGGATGATTATCCGTTTTGTTATCAAGCTATGCAAGTGACATCTTCCAAATGGAAAGATTATATACCAGGATGAGGCGAAAAACATGACGAAATACAGAGTAGCCTCATGTTCAGATTCATCGAGAAGTTAAGGGTGGATGCTGACTAACGAAGATTTTACAGTCTTCAGAGACATAAGTACATTTCGGATTTCGAGCACTGAAATGATAGAAAGCATAACATTGTAAGTATGGGTACAGGTAGCACTGGAATCTTTTAAGGATGAATTAAATGAAAAAAGTTCTTTTATTATTTTCAGGGGTGACAGCTAAAGTGGTATGAAACGAGAAATATAGACAAATACTAAAGTTTTCTTGTGGTGATTATAGAAAAAAGGGGGTTAGATGGGTTGCTACAATAGAGACAAGGTCACAGTGTAGGACGTCCTACCTAAAAGTGTTTAATATCATTGCTACAATAGAGACAAGGTCACAGTGTAGGACGTCCTACCTAAAAGTGTTTAATATCACAGCAATTAAGAGTATAATTGGCGCTCTGCTGCATCGCATATATTGTTGTTAGTAGTCTCCACAGATGGAGGGTGGGTTGTCGCTAAGTACAGTCAGCTAATTGATTGTAGTATTCAGAAAGGCTGGGTTGTCGCTAAGCACATTGTCAGTTAAT
>NC_089752.1:45737385-45759885 GCF_040412425.1 Macrobrachium rosenbergii | reverse complement strand
ATTTCGATTCTGCAGGGTTTCGGATGTAAACACCACACATCACTAAGGTCGCTTGCAAGGCATCCCTTCCAGTCTTATTTTATCAGAATTTTCATATTAATTAAAGCTACATGGGTGGGCGCTTTCTCGTATTTATAAAGGGAGGTCACAGTTGTAAATAGCAACGATGTCATTATCTTGCAAGAAAGCGCTCAGCATTTGTACGTTGCGATATTAATGATGGCCCTTTATCATATTTTGTCGGGGATCTTATTGGCTTACTTTAGTGCGCACTTTGAATCCTCAGATGGTTTTAATTGGGTATATTCCTTACATTTCTTACCTAGAGAAATTATGAAAGTTTTGGAAAGAAAACGGATTCATCTTTTGGAAAAGCACATAGTCAAGAGTTAGATAAATATTGTTGACTAGTATGATCAGTACATGTGTAGGCTATACACTCACACACACACACACACGCACATACACACACAAACACACACACATATATTTATATATATATATATATATATATATATATATATATATATATATATATATATATACTATATCGATATACACACACATACACACGAGTGCACACACGCAAATGTTTGTCACCAGGATGGCAGGAGCTGCTTTCGATTCTCATTCTCAGCAGTCTATAGTGATGAGGTTGCTAGATGTGCACCCTCTTCTTGATTCTTAGCTGTCGTTGGTACCCTTTCATAGCGAGTTCGACTTTCTCTCTCTCTCTCTCTCTCTCTCTCTCTCTCTCTCTCTCTCTCTCTCTCTCTCTCGTGCCAAATAAAAACATTTCCGTTAGATATCACTTTAATGTTATGTGATGCATTCTAATGTATGGTGCTTATGATGAATAGTTTTTAATTTTAGTAATGTTAGGCATATTTGTTACATTGAACGAGATCTCGGATGTCATTTGCAAGTTTTCTTTAATGCTCTAATTGTGAGAAAAAATTTCATTAAGTTCGAACAAAGAAGGTCCCCCACAACGTAACGTGATTCTGTGTGTGGCTCAGTACCTCTTTAGTTGCAAAAATGTTGTTCATTTCCATATGTAAAAATTTCAACCCCACCTAAACGGAGCCCTATTTCACACTTTGCATATTCAACGCCGTTGTCTGTCTCATTCACACACCGGCTCTCTTCATTATGATAATGACGTACAGTTGGAAGCAGGAATGGAGACTCTTAATTGGAATAGGAGATCTCGTTTTCCTGTTCCTGGACAGTTATGCATTCATTGCTCTTCCTGGCAGCTCTTCTGCTTATCGCTGCTCTTCACTCTAGTAGCCTCTTAGTTTGCTTAGGTCTCTCTCTCTCTCTCTCTCTCTCTCTCTCTCTCTCTCTCTCTCTCTCTCTCTCGCGCACACACGCGCGCGCGCGCAATCGATGTGTGCGTGTTTTTTCGTTAATAATTTATATGTTTTTGGATAGTTAAGGCAGTTTCAACCACATGTACGGTTGGGTAACTGGACGAATAGAATTTTTTAATTTATTTATCTATGTTTTTATTTATTGCAGCTCTTAATTTTTCAACATTTTTATGCTTTAAAGTGTTTTTCTCTTTTTATATCACGCAAATGAGAGGCCATTGGTACGGATATTAATAGTTTCCTTTTTTTCACGTCCATTGAGAAAGGTATGGTGATATTTCTAACGTTTTTTGCTTGTATGAAAGTGTATGTTTCTGAGTTTGTACTTCCCTATACCTTTAGCCTGTAAGACCCAAAGTGGGCAGTTACCAGAATCTTTGCCCATTTTCGAAGAATCATGTTTAATGGATTTCCTGAGGATAAAAATGGAAAAATTTACATTAAAGTCGATCGTTCATAAGTGCAGAAATGACTTTGGACGTGCACTTGACTAAAGCAGAGTTCGAAGCAGAAATCCTTTTAGAGACTGAAAACAAAGGAGAGAGAGAGAGAGAGAGAGGAATGGATGGGTGATAGCTGTGATTTCAAGTGGAGAGGTGGGGCAAGTAACCACCATTGTGACGCTTATAAGATTCGCTGCCTCAACGTTCCGTGTTAATTACGTTTCTCGGATTTTCCTTAATGATGCGAAGACAATTAAACGTTTTGAGGATTTGTTTTTAGTTTCGATAAATGCCGGTTTTGGGATGTGGTGTGGTTTGCGACCTTCAACGAAGGAACAACAGCAGATTTCCTGTTGATTTGTTTGGGCAGAGTGTGGTAACGTCTGGCAACAGAGAAGCATTGCATAGATGGATGAGAATGTGTGGCCTGTAATGTATTTCGATTCGCCATTTGTAGCATTTCTTTTGTTGCTTGATTTTATATCAAAGCTTTATTTACAACATCAATTTTTTTTTTCATTTTTAAATGAGCAATTCCTCCTTCTTACAATGCCATGTTCTGTGGTGCATTGCTTCTTGAAATCAGCGCGATCAGCCCCGGCAGACATATTTTTTAAAGCACTATATCAAAAAGCAACCCCAAATGAAGTTGGGAGGTTTATTGGCGCTTGTTGTGTAGGGTACTAATCATTAGTAACATTCTCATCGGATGTTTTAATAAGAATAACGACCGGCGTAAGTGGTATTTTGATAGTAAGATTAATAATACCACAATATCCGTATTATACTTATTATTTATGTTTTTATTTTTCTGTTCGTATTGCACATTTAGCGGTGAAAGTGGTAATGATTGTAGTAATGAAAATGACGATGACGGTAATTGTGTTACTGCAATTGAGTGTTGAACAGGAATTATTTCTGTTACATTTGCAACTGTTTCAGCACTTTGCTATGATCACCCTCACTCATCTCTATCGTCAGTACACCATTTATCGCATTCACGAATATTAGCCTCAGAGAGCTGCTTCAGTATGTCATTCCCGTCTGCAGCTTTATTATTAGCGGAGGTATCATTGCCTTGCAATTAACAAGAGGACCAAGAGGACCAAGCAAATGATTGAACGGAATAAAAATAAAAAAAATAGATTGGACGATAGCTCTAAGGAATGATGAACTTTTTTGCTTAAATTGTACACCAGAAAGAAAACTTTGTTTCAATTTCTATTTTATTTCATGTGGGACTGAGAAATGTTCTTGCTATAAATACTCTGGAAATGACAAAACTTCTTTTTTCAAGGCTGCGACTTTTCTTCAGTGTGAGGCAGAAAAGCCAAGGACTTCACAGCTGTCAGAGAGGCGACATTTTAAAAGATTCTCAGCTGACGTAATAACTTCTCTAACATTAGTTTGGGAAGGTTGTATGAAAAGAATAGGAAACATCTCAGTCTGAAATTTTGTCTGAATCCTTGGAATATCATAGCAACGTCTTTTTGTAAGTCACAGAAAGAAGCTAACGAAATTATTTATGTTCATACAAGGATCCCACTTAACTTCATGTAAAAGAAGCTCTCTCTCTCTCTCTCTCTCTCTCTCTCTCTCTCTCTCTCTCTCTCTCTCTCTCTCTCTGTGTGTGTGTGTGTGCCTTCGAAGAATCCTGCAGTAGATGCCAGGTGTGGAATGAATGGTGTGGGAGTGCATCTGTTGTTGATCTAGAAATCATGACATTTATCTTAGTTGACCTTTAGGGTCACAGACGAGAGTGCAGAAAAAGAAGAAACAGGACCATTATAAAAGCTTTAATCACATATTTTACCGTGCCATAGTAGTTATTAAAGGAGGACCGCGTGCAGATAATACATAACTCTTGTGGGGATGGACCATGTGGCTGAGGCTCTCTCTCTCTCTCTCTCTCTCTCTCTCTCTCTCTCTCTCTCTCTCTCTCTCTCTCTCTCTCTGCCACCTCTTGCCAAATCCGAAAAGCCCCTTGGGACTTGGTGGCATTTTGCACTTACCGAACATTTTCCGCAATAATAACGAAATCACCGTTTACCGCTTCTAGGTTTTCGATCGACTTGAGAGAGAGAGAGAGAGAGAGAGAGAGAGAGAGAGAGAGAGAGAGAGAGAGAGAGAGAGAGAAGTGCAAATGCAAGCCGTTTGCAAAATTTTGGAAAGTCGAGAGGAGGAAGATATAGCATAATCTCCTCTCTCTCTCTCTCTCTCTCTCTCTCTCTCTCTCTCTCTCTCTCTCTCTCTTAATTCTTCGTTCTATATTTCTTAACCTTTGAATACGTTACCGATACTATTCTATGTATTCTATACATGGTTAATGTTAATGACAGTTGCTCGATCATGGATCGAGAACTTCCATACTTGCGGGCACAAACGCACTCTTTACATATACGTTAACGATTGAATGACTTCCAGAAGGCCGTAGGTTTTCTTTAATTGCTAATGAATGAAGCAGGAATGCGGCATACCCAGACACAAATAATATGGCCCTAAAACATGTTGATTAATTTCTTTTTTTGGTCGTGAGACACTGACGAGGCTCGCCTCTTGTTTGAACATGAGAGGACCCTCAAAGAGTGTCATTTATGTCGCATATATAACGCGAATCATGAGTTTTATGCAAACACCGAAAACAGTCTTACCCACCTCTTGTTATCCTTTAGACTAATGTTACAGTTGCTCTACCATCCTTATTGTTTTGGCTTTTGAAGCCGCAACGACTACGAATCTCGAACCATTTGAAGGATTTGATTTATTCATATCATGCCATGGACGTACTTCCATCTCTCTCTCTCTCTCTCTCTCTCTCTCTCTCTCTCTCTCTCTCTCTCTCTCTCTCTCTCTCTCTCTCTCTCCTTTTTCGGAACTGAGTACATCCGTGGAGTCAGTGTAATGACGTTTCTGGCAGTAATGCCCAGTATGTCAAGTCGAGTTGCACTTTTTTCTTTATAGTGGTATGAATCTTGCTTCAAGGTGCATTCACTTTGGTTTACCTGAAGCTTTGTCATTTTGTTGCTTTTTGACGCACGTGCTCTCCATATATGTTGTGTAGTAAATCTCTATATGTCTGTATGCTATGTATGCATGAATCGTATACATGCTTACAATCTATCCTGACATTAATATTCAAATCTAAGAGCGATTATGAATGCTTGCGTACCGTTTTAACGTGTGCCTTAATGTTAACTGGAATTTCACTTGGGCAACGTGAGTCCAATTAGCAGGTGTTTTAATGGAGTCAAGGGGCCACTTAATACATTTCTACTGACGATCAAAATCAGCAGTTTTTGGTTTGTCTGTCTAGTAATCTTATTGGCCTGTACCTGTCAGGTGTGAAATTCTCTTACGGAGTCCTGCCCCCGTTAATTCTCATGAGATGTCATTTATTAAACGATGGTTCTGTTCCGTTCTTTCTTGGTTAAGCCACTTTTTTCTACGTTGCCGTTTCTGTTAATCATCCTCTGTTCGTCTTTTTTTCTTTCAAGCCATGTCTCTATGAAGGAATCTGGTTCCTCTCTCCTTCGTGCGCTCAGGTGAGTGCAAGGAGACGGGCTTAAAAAGAGAAATATGCCTCTCTCTCTCTCTCTCTCTCTCTCTCTCTCTCTCTCTCTCTCTCTCTCTCTCTCTCTCTCTCTCTCTCTCTCTGAGTGGTGTCTTTGAATAGTTGTCGGCAGTTACAAATTTATGGCCCTATTAATAGTTGTCATTATCACGGTCTTTGTTTTAATTGTCATTATCACGATCTTCAACATCCTCACTAATGCATTGTTTATATCATTGACTCACATTATTCCTACTCCAGAAAGAAACGACTTAGTAAGTTTACTTACTTTTGAGCAAAAATACAGAAATAATGTTTTGGGGAATAAATGGTTTCTTGTATTCGAAAGGTTGGTTAAATCATTGTACTCTTCAGGGAGAGTGAATCAGCTCATGATGCTGCATTTAGGGGCGAAGAGGGGCCTATTTAGGTTTTATTTCAGGGTCGAAATGATGGTGTGAGTTGTCGTACAGATTATTCAATGGTATTTTTTGACTTTGAAGAAAACTTGGTTATTACGTCTTTAATCCCCCCCCCCCCCTCCCATACCAGGTTTATATATTAAGTGGAAAGAACCAAGTCACATTGTATAAATTCCTCGTTAGACGAGTTGGTAGAGTTCCCGGCTAGCCCTCTGCTAGGCCCGAGTCCGAGTCTCCGGCCGGCCAATGAAGAATTAGAGGAATTTACAGTATTTCTGGCGATAGTTCATTTCTCGTTATAATGTGGTTCGGATTCCACAATAAGCTGTAGGTCCCGTTGCTAGGTAACCAATTGGTTCTTAGCCACGTAAAAAAAAGTCTAATCCTTCGGGCCAGCCCTAGGAGAGCTGTTAATTAGCTCAGTGGTCTGGTTAAACTAAGGTATACTTAACATTTTATACATGGTCCGTCACTTCCGTTCGTCAGTCCATAATTTTGCTGCCTTTACTTTTTGTCTAATAAAGACAGAAATGTGTGTGAAATGAAATGTGGGGTGCAGATGAAATAGCATTCCCTCTAACCATAGAACCTTATCACAATTTATTCAGGCGACGGTGCAGCGGACGACTTTAATTTCGGATGCACTCATTTCGTTTCCTTCTTTCTCTGTAAATAACACGTCATCAGATATTTTGAATATAGATGAGGAATGTTTTCTGAACCACATTTAATTACCTGCCTGTAGAAACTTGCTCTGCTTTCAAAGTCTCTCTCTCTCTCTCTCTCTCTCTCTCTCTCTCTCTCTCTCTCTCTCTCTCTCTCTCTCTCTCTCCAGGATCCTTAGAGAGGATGTGATGTATGATGCTAGTGGCATTTTTAAATATATTTTAGAAGCTGGAGTTTTGCATAAGATACAATTTTATTTCCTACAAGTTTTAATTATATTATATAAATATACTACACTTTGTAGTCCTTTAACTGACATCGGCGTCAATGACCGTAGAAGTCACGACATATGATAACTTAAAATCATTCTCTCTCTCTCTCTCTCTCTCTCTCTCTCTCTCTCTCTCTCTCTCTCTCTCTCTCTTCCCTGTTCTGCCAGGCCTCTCCCTTAATAATGCTTCCTTTTCCCTTGAGATATGAGGACTTAGATTATGGCAATCGCGAAAGTTCAACAAATGTCATCAGTGTTCGTGGCTGACATTTCGTTGTCTACTTTTTCATCTCGATGGCCATCTCTTGCTTTTTTCTCTTCAGTCTCCCCTTATGAGACGCTCCGCTAGTAGCATTGTAGTACACTCTTCCTTGTATTCTTACATAAAGTTATAATTTTTCTAATATTCTGTTTTATTATGACCCTTGATGTTTACTATATCTCCTCTGAATATTTATGTGCGGCTAGAATTCTTGTTTTGATGAAGTACTGTTTAGTGTTTAGTTATTTCTGATTCTTTTATTTCTTACATGTTGTGAGATGGCGAGTATTCTTATTATTTCTGTAAATAAGACCATCTTCTTTATCTGATGTCCAATGAAATTTTAGTCTTTTTCTTTAAGGTCAAGTTATCAATAATTGTAAATATAATGTAATACGGGAAACGTATTGTTTACATGTATTTAATTTAATATAATTTCTTTATTGTGCTCTAGGTATTATGTGTTGTCTTCTGAGCAATGCCATAATATGAGTACAAATATGTTTTGAATATGTTGGTCCTTATATTCTTTCATGTTCTCAGCGAGAATGGAATTTCTTGCGCTTTTCCTCCTAAAAGATTATTTTGCTTTGTGCAGTAGCCCATCGTGGAATGCAAATCATCTTGTTTTATGGAAATGAGATATTTGTGTGTGGAAGTGTTCCCACGTTTCTTTAAAAAGGCCTTTGCATAAGAACTGCATTAAGTGCAATGACTGCGAAAGAAACAACACTCAAAAGTAAATTGTAATGCAAATTTACTTACTGTGATGGAAGAACGTCAGAGAATTTTATATGGATGCTGTTGGTTTGAGAGGGTTGTAGCAAGAATTACATTAATTATTCATAAATAATCCCTGACTTATTCACAGTTTTTTTTATGAAATTATTCTTTAAGTTCTCTTCTGTATTTTTTATTATTATTATTATTATTATTATTATTATTATTATTATTATTATTATTATTATTATTATTATTATAATGGCGGCATCAGCAGAAACTATTTGTCTAGTGACTCCCTTTTTTGTGGATGTTGATTGGTTTCCTTCTAGTTTCAATGCTGTAATTTTGCGTTTGTTCCCAAAACATTCCACGTAGATCGTTTACATGGTATCCCTTCTTGCCTTTATTTTATCCGGGTTTCCTTTTAATTAACGTTAGTTAGTTGCGTGGTCACGTGGCAGCATTCACAAAGTGGATTAAAAAATGTTAATGGCAACAGTACCATAATCCGACAGGAAAGTGGATGGCATTTGGAAGATAAAAAATTTTCCCTGGATCTCTTTATGCCTTGCTTTCTTTTGCAATTTAATTTACTAGTGGAGTGTATTTCGCTACCAAAATCAATTTAGGTAATTTGGTAGTAGAAAATATATCATTGTACCTTTGCGTTGTTATTTATTTAGGGTTTTTTGAATATTAGTGGTAAGATACATTTATATAACATAAAGGTCGTAAGTTAAACTTTACAAAACTGAAATAGAGCACTTAGATGCAGTACGGTAGTGATTCCAGAGGGGAGAAGCAGTCTGAAGAACAGTTTCTCTACCTTTCTTTACTTAATGCTTGTGGCAATATCTGAGCTCTAAAGATTTACTGAAAAATTACAAGGCTGTACCCTTCTGGCGCATATCCATCAAAGGGGGAAAAGGCACATGGAAAATATATGTACATTATATATATATATATATATATATATATATATATATATATATATATATATATATATATATATATATATATATATATATATATATATATATATATATATATATATATATATATATATATATATATATATATATATATATATATATATATATATATATATATATATATATATATATTATATACTGCATACCCTTATGGCACATATCCATCTAGTCTGGGGAAAATATATGGAAAATATATGTACATCATATATATATATATATATATATATATATATATATATATATATATATATATATATATATATATATATATATATATATATATATATATATATATATATATATATATATATTATAAGGTGATATAAACTTACCATTCTGTAAGTGCATATCCATCAAAAATTTTTTATTTTTTGCATGGAAATTATATATATATATATATATATATATATATATATATATATATATATATATATATATATATATATATATATATATATATATATGACTATTTATCACATCACCGATGGTTAGTGTGTCACTAGAATCCTGATTCCTCGTCCGTCGTCTGGTTCGATCCCACGGGACAGTGGACTTATTATCAACTAAAAATTCCCCTTCGGTAACATATATGAAAATATATTACTTATCCAGAAAATTGGATAGCAGAAAGGACGTTTGTATATATATATATATATATATATATATATATATATATATATATATATATATATACATACATATAATTATATGTATGTATATATATCATGCCGGAATGTAATTACATTCCAGTATGATTACGATTACACGGCCTTGCACACTCATATTTTTCTCCGTACGCCTTTTCTCCTTGGAGGTTGTGCTGCCAGAATGTTGCTGCATCCTGGTTACGAATTGAGTCCTAATGGATGAGGTTGCTAGTCCCCACTCCCTCTTTCTTGGTCTCTGGTGTGACTGATGCCGCAACACCTGGCTACGGATATGCCTAGTTTCTCTGGTTGCACTTACCAGAGATAGGTGGAGGGGCCCCATTATATATATATATATATATATATATATATATATATATATATATATATATATATATATATATATATATATATATATATATATAACTTTTCTTTTATATGTATGTATATATATATATTTGTATATATATATATATATATATATATATATATATATATATATATATATATATATGTATATTTATAATGTGTGTGTGTGCGTACTTCAAAAAGGCAGTGGCTCAAGAGAACAAATAAGGCAGTGGTCACTGCCGCGTTAATACTTTAACCGGTGAATCGTGAATGAATTCCGCTTGCAGGAGACATCCACAACAATCTTTCCACCCACAAACTGAGCATTCTCCTTTATCGTGCACATCACCTTTGTGCCTTTTACTCAGTCTGCCTGGTTTTTTTCTCTTCCTGCTTTGCACATTTCCAGTTACATACACAAACAAATAAACCTTATATATATATATATATATATATATATATATATATATATATATATATATATATATATATATATATATATATATATATGTATATATATAATGTGTGTGTATATATATATATATATATATCAATATATATATATATATACATCAATATAATACTTTTACCGGTGAATATAATGATATTCCGCTTATAGATATATATATGTAGTATATATATATATTTACTTTATATAGTATATTTTTATATTTCTATATATATATATATATATATATATATATATATATATATATATATATATATATATATATATATATATATATATATATTATTAAGTTTACCACCTCTCATATCATGCGGCTGATGTTAGTTTTCACTCGTGGTTGACTGTAGAGGATTGATGTTTTGCTGGGTTTCATTTTGTTTCCTTTCTTTCCCCGAAGGCATGCCTTCCCCTGCATGCGTGCTTCAAGATGCCTGAAAATATCTTGTTTAATCTTCTGACTTTTTCACCTGACATTGTTGCCTGAGGCAGGTCACAGTCTTACTTTATCAAAACACGTTGTTGTGTTGACAGAGACAGTACTGTACTTGTAGATGTGGAAGTACCGTTAATAGACTCGAAATCATAGAAAGTCATTTCGCTTATCCAACAAAATGAAGGAGGTTATGTTATCTTGTTAAAGAAAGGGAAGATGCATTTCGACTGATTCATGGTATTTGTTAAAATGACTCTTCGTATGGATTGCTGATTGTGAACAGAGAGATATTCTCAGTCACTCATGTGTTGGTTGCTGGAGACGGACACATACAATAACTTACTGCCAATAAACCGATATTAGTGATTACGCTGATTTGATTAATTGCATTGACCTTCCACCGCAAGGTACGTGAGGCTATCTTGGGAGAAGTCTCTCTCTCTCTCTCTCTCTCTCTCTCTCTCTCTCTCTCTCTCTCTCTCTCTCTCTCTCTCTCTCTTATAACTTTTTATATTGCAATAATATGTATTGTTGCTATATTTTAGAGTATTTTATAATCGTGCTTACACAATTGGTATAGATGTCTAATCTCTTTCGCTGGCTCACAGTCATGGATTCCAATCAACTATGTGTCTGAGCTATCGTAAGAATTCCCTTACTTCTTACCCAAAATCTTGGATTCCTGTGTAATCTCGAAATTTATTTTCAGCGAGTGAAAGGAAAATGTTTATTTCCAAATCTTCTTAGTGCCTTGAGAGCTTCGTCCTCTGTCGGAAGTTTCCGTTGAATTTCCTCTTCTCGTCCTTATCTTTTGATTTTCTTTTTCGGCTGTCAAGGCCTTTTGCTCTTCTGCTCCGGTTCTGTTTTCTCGCCTTAGTAGCCCCAAGAATTTTGTGTCCAGTTCCATCTCTCTCTCTCTCTCTCTCTCTCTCTCTCTCTCTCTCTCTCTCTCTCTCTCTCTCTCTCTCTCTCTTACGTGTAATAATTAACTTTTTAACTTTTTCTAGTAACCCCAAAATTTTGTGTCCAGTTCCATCTCTCTCTCTCTCTCTCTCTCTCTCTCTTACGTGTAATAATTAACTTTTTTCTGCGTTTTGCAAAGTTTTTTTTTTTACTTTTGTTAATATCCTATATAAAAATGTCATAAGTTTGATCTTGTCATCTGGTTATTATTCCTTATCGATCAGAAACGTGTATGTAAGCTGTCGTTTGTTTTATAAAAAAAAAATTACTCAATAATTTTATTGCACAAGTCAAAGTCTTAAAGTAAAAGGGTAAAATAATTTTTAAAAACTTGTATAATCATCGGCTCATTTTAGAGATCATATAGGATTTCTTTTATTTTTTTAAATTTTTATTCGAAGTTTCGTTTTCTTGTCTGTTTTTCATTCTGGTTTAGGTTTACAGCATATTCTATTTTCATTAATCAACGACAGTGCATGTAATAAACTTGTTTGTTGCAATGTAATTCCACGAGGTACGTCACATGCTTCGTTACTGGATTCCATATGATTTAGAATAAATGATAGCAATAAAATTATATACGACGTAATATCTGATAAATGTTAGGAAAAATATTGTCATGTGACAGACTTTCTTTTGTTGGATGCACTATGCAATATTGGCACCGATCCTAAAACTCTACAATTTATAGGTGATTGCTTTTACATGACTGTCATTTAATACATGCACGCAAACTCATACAGGCTACTTCCATGTATAATCAGAACATTTGCACGCATTTTGCAGAGAGAGAAAAAAAGACATAGAAGGCTTGATTATCTTTCTTTCTTTTCGTTAGGTTTGCTATCTGAAATTGCAATATCAATCATACACTGCCGACATTCACTCAACTTTTGCTAGATCTTGTTGTTTGTGTATTAATTTTTATTCCAGTGATGAAGTTCCATGTCGCCTCAGTATTGCGAAAACTAACTAGTATTTATTCAGTGAACGTGGAAAGTGTTGCTGATGCAATTACGGTTTTATTCTTTTTCTGTTCCTAAAAATCTATGTGAAATATGAGGATGAGACTTATTTAATAAAGATGACCACCCAGTGAAATAGAATCCACTGAAGCACATTCTGATAAAGAGGAAAACTTAATTAAAAAGTTGATTGCGTACGAAATACCGTTGAATGGAGGCGTGCATGTGTTAGTTAATTCGTTGAAGTTGTAACAACTTTATGTCGATATAAATGAGAAGGTGTCGGACCCAGTACAGCTAGTATTCGTTTTACCTAATACTCTTGATTCCCTTTACATTCCTTATGTTTAACACTGCTGCGATCATATTGCAAAATGCAGGAAATACCCAAGAATTAAATGTGAGTGCTCAAAGAAACCAAGCAAAATGACAATGTAAAGTAACTAATGGCTCAGCTTCAGTAATGGATGGTAACCGAGATTTAAAGCGACTTAGAGAATTTCCTTTATATGAAACGGATAGTTGTGCTCCAGAGGCCCTATCGTTAACTAGCTTTTGGTCATCAGTGTTAGAATGACATGCACATACACACGCAGACAAAGAAACTAGTCGCATTTAATATGAACTGCAGTTCCTGGTACTTCCAAGAAAGGATGTTTGATGTCCAGAATCTGTAGATAGTGACTAGGAGAGCAGCAATAAATTCTTTTTACAGGAACGTTTTTACTTATATTAAAATATTGCGGGAGATGGAACATTAGGAACAAGTAGATTACTAAATGGGCTATGGAGTTTCTCTAAAAGTGTTTCATGTATATGAAAGGTATGCTGTAACTTTACAGCTCACTTTGTAAGCGTCTGCATAACTTCGGATGTATAAATAAAATCTGGCTTCCTTCCCAGATAGCATTATTATTATTATTATTATTATTATTATTATTATTATTATTATTATTATTATTATTATTATTATTATTATTATTGTGACCAAGTAGTTTTGAACCACATGAATTTTCAGAGTAAACCTGGAACTTCAGTGAAAGTGGGTTTCAGTATATTTTACACATTAATCGAGGTGATTATAAATTTTACTTCCTTTCATTCCCTTTAGAATTTTCCTTCTGAGAAGAGAAGCAATTGAGCTCCATCAAGAAGGATCAAAATTGGGTTCATTTCAGAAACTGGAGGAGGGAGAGAGGAGATGGACAATATTCATTTTTGTCTTTGACGACAAATTTGATCAGCAAGTGCATCTGCGTTCGTCATTTTGATTGGGTACTTTCGTTCGAGTATTGGAGGGAGGTGCGTTTTGCTTCCATTCATTTGCTAAAAAAAGAGTATATTTTTGCTTTTATCTGTGTCTGTCGATAAAATTTAGTGTTTTAGTGCTTTCTCTTTTAACCTATTTTGAAAAATTTGTTGGTGTCAATCTGGAATTAAAACAAAGATAAAGTGTGCAAATGTCTGTAAGCAGAGTCGTATGGTTTTCGCTTTCCCTTTAGCCTTATGTTCTATACAAGAAGCTGGTCTGGGCGCATGTTAGTTATTAAGAAGTTTATGTCGTGAGATATATTCAGATTTCTTCCAATTTTCTTGTCTAAAAGACTTTGAAAATACCTTTAGGCAAACACAGACTCACACATATCTATCTATACACACAGACACTCACACACACACACACACACACACACACACACACACACACACACATACACACATATATATATATATATATATATATATATATATATATATATATATATATATATATATATATATATATAGTATATATATGTGTGTGTGTGTGCGTGCATGGGAGTTTTTGTCTTGGAATTATTTTTTTACGGTAATGTTTTGTAAATTTTACAGTTTTCCGTCACTTGTTTCGGCTTTTATTTATTTTTGTTACTTAACACAGTAAGCGGGTCACGATTGTTAAAGTACATTATTATTATTATCAGTAATTATATATATTTATATTTTCACGATTTACTGATGCGTATAAATAAATAGTACATTCAACGACACCGCCCCTTCTTTCTCTTTCTCTGTCTGATGACAAATATGTAAATATTGCTTTGTTTCTTTACTATAAAATCCAATTCCACGGTTGGTGGAGAGCCTCCCTTCTGTCTAGAATTCACCAGCATCTTATTGGAAACCTATACTATGGAAAAAGTCAAATAATTTGATGGAAAAAGAAAACGAAAGGAAAGGGACAATTTGGGCTATGACCTTGATAACTTTATTATCTTTATCGAGCTGCTTTTTTGCTGGTTAAATTGTGTGTGTTTCATGACATTAGTGTATTAGAATGACTAGAATGAACTGGTCTTCGTACAATTATATTTCAGTGGTATTTTAATATGGTTTCCATATTATAGATGTGAATAAAAGTATTTATCGATAAATGCATTCGTCAACATTGACCTTATTGAGTGTAATATTTTGAATTTTAATAAGTTTTCTAGTCATTTGTTCTTAGTTTATTTTATTGACAGGGGTTTGGCATGCGAAGAAAATTATCTATTTCTATAAAAGTGAAAAATTTTGCTCTGGTAAAAAAGATGAATCGATTGTTCATTTCCACCCCCTTGTCCACAGAGGGTTCCTGGCACACCCGTTGTAATTGGATTGAGTAAAGAACAATCTCTGTTCAGCTGGCCACGAATCTTCATAGTTATGGAGGTGTGAGCAGTCGGCTCCTCATGAGTTTTATTAACGGAGTCCTTTTTTTATGGTCGGTATGCATTGATCGTTTAGGGGCCTTTCGTTTTTCTGCTTCCGCTTCTCCTTTTTGCGTTAATTTGATTTTAGGAAGAACGAAAAGGTAACATTTTTTTTCGGTCTTGGTATATTTCCTGTTTAAAAATACATGAGCTTCTTTCCTTCCATGTAGAGTTTTCTGGTGATTTCAACATTATATATATATATATATATATATATATATATATATATATATATATATATATATATATATATATATATATATATATATATATATATATACATATACATATACATATATATATATATATATATATATATATATATATATATATATATATATATATATATATATATGTATATATACACACATACACAAACACACAAACACATTATATATATGGTTGTTAGGGGATAACTACTAAAAAAATGAAGCAGATGAAAGTACAGCTAAAAAATAATGAAAAAAGGTAAAAGCAGTAATAGAAACAAGGAGAAGACGGAGGGAAGGAAGGTGAAATTGAAAGGAGGTACACGGACATAAAGATTGAACTCCATGTTCTATGAATTTGTTAAATACATCCAGGCTCCTTTGTCCAAGTTTTGAAAGATAAAAATACGAATAGATTCAGACACCGTATTTGAAAGGGATCCAGGATTCTGCTGAAAATTCTTCCCGAAATATCACTACCTGTTTGTGATGGAATCGACAGCATATCTGAAGATTTTCTATAAAAACATCCTTAACGACAGAAGGATGTAATGGGCGAATAAATAACCAATTTTATGTATTTTCCATTATAAAATTGTTTGTACAAACCCCTATATACAGGGACAGATTTTTTGAAAACTGCACTTTTTTTTGAAAATCATTATATTTTTTAATATATATATATATATATATATATATATATATATATATATATATATATATATATATATATATATATATATATGAATGTCTTTTACTGTAACACCACAGTGTAATATGAATATAAGAAGGCCCATAAAACTATATATATAATACAGTATATATATATATAAAATATATATATATATATATATATATATATATATATATATATATATATATATATATATATATATATATATATATATATATATGAATGTCTTTTACTGTAATACCACAGTGTAATATGAATATAAGAAGGCCCATAAAACACTATTTGAAACCTTGCAACCATATATTTCGAGCACTTCCTTATGTGCTTCTGTACACTGGTAAAATATGGACAGATGAAATGTTACAGAAATATGTATACAAAGCATATGTAGGTGTGGCATTAAGTCTCCGATGGTATGCAGGTGACCGTTCCCAAGAAGGAGGGAAATAAACAATTCCCTGGTGGTTTTTGGTCTCATTATCTCCTGTTTGGCGGTTCGTCTGTGGTCGTGTTTCATGGAGCACCTGTTTGAAAAGAGGTTTAAGGATTAACCCGTCAATTTCATCCGCTTTCCAATGTCCTCCTAACAAGTTCATATTGTTGGTTTGATTGATGATAGCAGATTCCAGCATCTTTCTTTTGTACGGACAGCTACTTTTGAAAACCAGCTCTGCCCCGTTCCAATTTATGGAGTGGCCTCTATCCCTGATATGTAGAAAAATCCCTGAACTCTCCGAAGCATACCGTACCAACCTTTTGTGCTCTGTTAATCTTTGCAAGAGGGACCTGCCCGTCTCTCTTATGTAAATCTCATTGCAATTGCGACACGGAATCTTGTAAAGTCCGGCTTCTTCCCCTTTTTTTATTTAAGTATACGTTAACGAGCGAGCTCCCGATGGATTTGGGATAATGGAAGATAAAAGGAATTGTTAGACCTGAGTTGTTCTGTGACTTTTTGGATGTTTTTGTCGCACGGAAGCTTTATTTTGTTGTTAAAATCTATTTGTCTGTTGTGAGTGTGGGACCTTTGTAGTATATTTTATTCGCTTTGTTAATAGCCTTCTCGATAATGTGGGGTGGGTAGAGCAGTTGCGTTAGGTGTTGGCGGATCGTGTTGAAATCTTTATCTAGGTACCCATTTGAACATATTCTAAGCCCCCTAAGGAATAAGTTGCACCCTACCATGATCTTTACAGAGACATCGTGGTAGCTTAAGAAATGAATATAGGAAACAGCGAAAGTGGGTTTCCTATATACTGTGATGACATATCTGTTCTGTTCTCTTATGATCAGTACATCTAGGAATGGCAATTTTCCTTCCTTTTCCCATTCTGTTTTGAATTTTATGCCACTCGTCTTCACTGGTTTTCAGATATTGCCCCAGTGCTCTGCTCTCATTGTTGACGCAGTCTTCTTTGCTTATTAGCCCTCTCCCCGCTTCCTTTTGTTTTATGTATAGTCTGTCCGTGTTTGCTCTTGGGTGTAGTGCTTTTGTATTGTCATGTGTTTTCTAGTTTTCTAGTCTAGCTGTGGAGTTCAGCCTTCGCCCACTCCACAACTCCTGCGCACTGTATGTGATTACTGGTGCTGCCCATGTGTTTATGGCTTGATGTTGTCCATGAACATCAGATGGTTAATTCTGTTGCCTCCTTTCTTGAGTTGGTACCCAGCATCCATCTTCTGCAGTACTTTTGCCACGGGAATCATGGCTACTACAAAGAGTAGTGGGGACAGTGAGTCACCTTGAAAGAGCCCTCTCCTGATGTTAACCTCTGCTAGTCTTATCCCAGAGCTTGTAAGTACTGTATTCCAGTTGTGCATTGTATTTTTAAGGAAGCTGATGGTATTTTCCTCTGCCCCATATATTTTCAGGCATTCTATTAGCCACGTATGCGGTATCATGTCGAAGGCTTTCTTGTAGTCAATCCATGCCATGCTTAGGTTGGTTCTCCTTCTCTTACTATTCTTCATTACCATTTTGTCTATGAGGTGCTGGTCTTTTGTGCCCCTGCACTTCCTTCTGCAGCCTTTCTGTTGGTGGGGGATGGTGTTTGTATCCTCTAGGTAGTTGTATAGCCTTTCACTGATTATACCTGTTAGTAACTTCCACATTATTGGTAGGTAGGTGATAGGTCTGTGGTTACTTGCTATATTTCCCTTGTTCTTGTCTTTCTGTACTAAGGATGTTCTCCCTGTGGTCATCCATTTGGGCGCATGGTGGTTTGTGATACAATGCTGGAGTTGTTCTGCTGTTCGTGGGTGTAGAGCATTGAAGTTTTTGAGCCAGTATCCATGGACTTCATCGGGACCTGGGGGTTTCCAGTTGGGCATTTTCTTTAGTTGGTGTCTAACTGTGTCTGTCGTGATCTCGGTGAATCTTTGTTTTATTATTCCCATTTCACCTGCCTTGATTTCCTGGAGCCATGTTGCATGTTTGTTGTGTGATACCGGATTGCTCCACATGTTTTCCCAGAGTCTCTTACTTGGTTTGGCTTCAGGAATTTCCTGGTGGTTGTCTTCCCCTCTTAGTTGGCTATATAGTCTTTTCTGGGTGGTTCCGAAAAGTTTTTTCTGTTGGTATCCTTTATTCCTGTTCATGTACCCTTGGATCTTATGTGCTTTGGCTTTAAGCCTCTATTTTATATCTTCTATTCTGTTGTTTAGTCCCTTCTCCTGTACTTTGTATTTCTCATTCGGTTCCTATCTTGTTTTCTTGCTTCTTAGCCTCTTTTCTGCCATCTCTTTCAGTTTACTCATGTCAGATCTCATCGCCATGATTTGTTTTTCCAGGCGCCTTATTATTATTATTATTATTATTATTATTATTATTATTATTATTATTATTATTATTATTATTATTATTATTATTATTATTATTATTATTATTATTACCATTCGATGAGCATAAAAACCTGTTTAACAAGCCAATAAACTCCCCTACAGTAGAAGAGTTTTTGAAAATCTACAACTAGAATCTCGGCCACCTTGTGTATGTAAATTCTTAATCGTAGGAAAATTACTTCCTGAACTAATGAAATGGTCGGGATCCAGATTTACATTTCTTCAGCATTTTGTTCTTCTTTTATATTCATTATTCTCCAGCAAAGAAGTAAGAACCGAGAAACTTTTGGAGCAGAACGTAATCATTCTAAACATTCCTCGGCTTAACAAGAAGAGTACTCTCTCTCTCTCTCTCTCTCTCTCTCTCTCTCTCTCTCTCTCTCTCTCTCTCTCTCTCTCTCTCTCTCTCTCTCTCTCGCACACACACTGACATATATAGCAGAGAAGAAACAGAAGTGGCAAAAATACATTCAGAGGAAAGTTACTCATTTCTGCTTCTATTTCCCACTCCTGTCATTTATCTAGTCGTTAATTTTTTCAGTACTTTTTTAATTGTCTCTTTCTGTTACTCTGATTAATCCTTCCCACCTTACCCCTCGGTCTTTATTAATTTACATTTTTATTTTTATTTTGGAACAAATTCAAGTTATACTGATGAAATCTTTATATAAGTATCTTCTTTGTCGTGTCCCAATATTCATGCCTTAATCTTCTGTGATAGGTCATGGTCACCATCCGGAAATTAAGAAGTAACAAAGAATTATGAACTCCCGCTGTGAGTAATGGACTTGGACGAACATGAAAATAAGCATCTTTAGACAATTAAATTCTGGTTATTAGAAGACAGGAAATATAAATAACTTACTTTAATATTCTTTACCTCTAAGAATTATTTGTAAACAAAGAAGAAAATTAATTTCAAAATTTGTAAAATGTGTAAAATCAAAACAGTTGCTTTATTTGTAAATCTTTAAAACTATAAGGCTGAAAATAAATTAAAAACGGTCTGAAGACACTTGGTGAAAAGTTATGAATATGACAAAAATCCCCCTTCTCTCTCTCTCTCTCTCTCTCTCTCTCTCTCTCTCTCTCTCTCTCTCTCTCTCTCTCTCTCTCTCTTGTTTTTCAGTTCTCTTCCTCTACTATATTTTGATTGATTGATTTATAGATTTTAGGCATACATGTCAAGCACTGGGGCAACTAAAGCCATTCAGCGCTGCAACGGAAATTGACAGTAAAAGTTTGAAAGATGTAACAGGAGGAAAACCTCGCAGCTGCACTATGAATCAATTGTTAGGAGAGGGTGGACAGTAAGATGGAAGAAGAGAATATGAAAGGAGGTGCAGTAAAAGGAATGAAAGCAGTTGCAGCTAGGGGCCAAAGGGACGCTGCAAAGACCCTTAAGTAATGCATACATTGCACCATGTGAGGTGCACTAACGGCGCTAACCCCCCTACGGGGCTCTTCTATATTTTCTTCCTTGGGATAAAGAAAATTAGATGCCGTTACCACATCCGAGAGTGATGCCCAAGCGAACCACTACATTGAATAACATTTAAATTAGGCATTTTTGTGCGCGTTGGGGTGGGGTGCTTTTAACCTCATTGAAGGTTTGCTTTCATTATATATGGGACTCCCATGGTTAATTTTGTTTTTGTTTTACTATTTATTATCCTTTGTGTCTGTACGTAAACGTGTAGGTTCTAATCCCTATTTTATGCATCCCACTTTTTTTCCCTAGCTTTAATCTCACAAGACTGCCAAGGAAGGTTTTCTTATGGTGATAAAACCTTTCGCCTATTCAGTAACACGAACTTCATTAGGGCAGTTCATAGAAGTAGAAGGACTTTTTCTTTTATAAGGAGTCCTTGTAAGGGAAAAGGGAAAGCATCGTTGATGAGAGCTGTTATCAGAAGATGATTATCCGTTTACTGGCATGAAAGGAAATGAGGATTGAGATTTGCAGTGGGAAAAGGGACCGACGTTCAAAGAATTTATTTTAATGAAAATTTATTTTAATGAAACTGCTGTAGATCGTGTTTAGTGATTATTCCAAGTCATTTTGTTTATACCGTTAACGGGGATGAACTGTCATAAAAATTAGCAAAAGTGTAGTTATGTTTTTAGTCTTTAAGCTTCTTCGCAAAGAACGATAATGACATACAATTACTCTAATTAATCTGATATACTTAAAGGAAAGTGTTATCCAATTCAGTACATCCCCTTGTATCTTGAATAAACTGAATTGCAATTCTCAATGATCAGCCGATTTGAAAGTAAGACAAGGAACAGTGAGAACAATTTTCTAAGTTTATTGAGAATTATCAGTGTTCTTCACCTCAGGTTATTTAGGGAAACAATTTATCAGTGCTTGGTACGTGGTTATGTCTAACTATGTGTGTGTGCGTATCGTGTCTGTATGTGTGCATGCATGCACTTACAAATAACTTTGACGGACAAGTGGCAAGATGCGGTAACTGCAAGGCTTTCCTTCTGCAGTGCAGCAATCAGGTGACCCAAATGAAGTGGTCTCTTCCTTATTATCTTGTAATGGAAGTGTGTTGGAGGAAGAGAGCTTATTAGAGCTTGGTGACAACCACGCCACGACTTGCTCCCATAACTATCACATTAGTACTTATATAAGTTCAAGTAATTACATTAATGGTGTGGCTTCTATGACTTGAGGCAGTTTAGGAAGACATCAACGGACTGTGTGCGTGTGTTTGTGGGCTTTAAGAAGGCGTCTTCCAATATTTCTGTTGCCGACGATCTTGGAAATAACTTAACTTGTATGAATAACAGTTGACAGATAATGATACAATTGTATATGTATCTACGAAAATCATAAACACGAGGATGAAAAAATTTTTCGTATAAATGTCTATATGCATACATCATAAATGCATACATTACTAGATTTAGAGTATACGTTTATGCAAGGCAGTTTTTAAAACTAACCGTGTAAGATATTTTCTATGTTCAGTGAGAGGCCTTAGAAATTGGCGTGGTTTCGTTCTTCTTTGTAGGTTACAGCCCTGGAAGTTTAAATTGCAATTGGCAAATGCTTGCCTATTTTATATGCTGTTGGGAAACTTTTTAAATGCATTAGTAGAAACATAATTTGATAGTCTAGATATATTTCAAGAGAGAGACAAATCGAAATATGGTTCTGATTAAGATTTATGCCATTATGTAATTATATATATATATATAATACCGTCAATTTATGTACTCTTTTGGTTTGATTATTTTGATTAATTACATAATTTCCTTCGCTCAGAATTCCCTTTATCTTTCATTTTAAAGTTCACCTTTGCCCTTTAACTTTTAAAATAAATAAACTATTTTCTCTACCAGTTCAGCTCTATTTTTTCATGTTCTTTTGTTAGTTTTTGACAGTTGATTTCTCTGTGTATTTTTTAAAATCTGTTGAATTTAACACCGCCCCCATCCCTAGTTAATTTTTTTATTTGTGTTTTCTAAAGTCTATGATT
>NC_089752.1:45712385-45734885 GCF_040412425.1 Macrobrachium rosenbergii | reverse complement strand
TTGGAGCCTTGTGGTTAGATCCACTACAACGTAGCCGAGAAGTGATATGAGAGCATTTTTGTTACGATTCTCTTCTAGTTACTATCCAACAGAAACATGGAAGACAAAACAGGTAGTAAGGAACTAAATCTCCCCCACTCCACTGTTAACTGTGACTAGAATTGACGCATTTGCAGTTTTTCTGTAACTAATATAAACTGTGGTAGATAACATATAAACTCTTGATTGACAAAATTACAGTTGATAATTAAACGTGATTTTATTCCATTAGAATTAATTTCGTAACATGACATAGATGAATCTGAAATAAATGGTTAACAAATATACCTTTTGTTTCGTCCATGTTATTGCTCCAAATGCTGGTGCGTATTCTTTCTGGCTGCGGCTGTTGCTTTGTGCTTATGATGGAGACATTTTGTTTCACAGAGTGGTGCACAGACTTCTGAGACCACGTTCCCTAACTGACCACGCAATATCGTTTACACTGATTAAGCACATATTTTATTCAGTCGATTACTTTTCTGGAATGAGATCACACGAAAATTTTAAAAGATAGAAGTCTGAAAGAGACAGTATTTTGCCAAGGAAAATTTAACATACATTAATGAAACTCAGAGTTGGAGGACAAGTTCAGACTCAGTACAGTTAACATTGATGAATGAATTATAATATTCCTAACTGGTGGAATATCACGCGATGAAAGATGGTGCTTTACAGATAGACGTTGTAAACAATTTATACCGGGATGAAAGAAGACAGAAATAATAGAACAGGGAATATACAGTCTGGCCGGGTTGAAAATCGATCTCTTGAAAGCCAGAACTCGTCTTTTCCATTTTTCAAAGTAACTCAACTACATGATTCAGTATATATGAATCAAGGACATTTTTATCACATTTTAAAGAAAGAGAAATTAAAGTCCCCGACTGCGTCTCAGCAGTTGAATTACAAATGATTTTTAGACGTCGTTAAAGTCTACATACTATCAGAAAATCCAATTTAGATAAATACAGTAAACGTAGAGCCCGTAAATAGCCGGAGTACGACTTAAAAGTTTATTATGCATGGGTATTTCTTCCAAGATAGAGCCCAAATATTTAGATTGTACGCCTCTTCTTCGATGCACCAATTAACTGAAATCTCATTCCCTGTTCCGGATTAAGAGCGAAGAGTAGCTTCTGCTAGAGTGTAGCGGGAAAGTGAGTGGAAAAATCTCGTGTAATGGCGCAGGCCAAGAAGCTGATACGGTTCTTGACAGTTGGGGAGAGCATACTCTTGCACTTTGCACATGAATTGGGATGTTGCAGCATCATTAATTTTCTAGTATTAACGGAATCAAATTTGAGAATGCTATGGCATAGTTCCTTTCAGGGGCACCGACAAGGAACGTAATTGGAAAAGGGAGAACTGGTCCAGAGTGGTAGGCAAAGATAGGAGGGGAGGGGAGACAATGGGTAATGGTAAGAACGTTGCTTTTTGGGATTAGGAATGTCCGTGCTATTAGTATGCAGGATGAGGTACTGATTTTTGGACTCCATATGCTTGAATTGTGCTGTTGCCATCTGAGTAACCTCGAATTGCGAGTTGTCTTTCGGATGAAAACATGGGTCAAAGAGAGAGAGAGAGAGAGAGAGAGAGAGAGAGAGAGAGAGAGAGAGAGAGAGAGAGAGAGAGAGAGACGTGAAAAATTTTACTACATGGGGTAACGGGAGACTTCTTTGAGGCAACGCGAGTAAAATTTTTCAAAAATCACAGAAGCTAAAATTCAGCCTGAATTACTTCCTCAGATTATTAACAAGGTTGTCATGAAATGAGACTGTTATTTTGCCAAGGATCATTGGAAAGGCAAATATATAAAGTAATGGTAAATCTCAGACTGATTAATATAGAAAGGGGAAGATAATTATTGGTACAGATATTTGTAATACACATGTTGTTGACATGTGTTCGGTATGGCTGTGCTTTTTAGTCTGGAACTGATCATTTCGTGATTAAAACGTGATCTATGTTTCTGTCGTGTTTCTCTGTGATGAGTCATAGTCACCCAAATTGTGTTGTGTCTCCAGGTAGGACATTAATCGCGGTTGTTGAAATGAAAACGATTCATTTTTTAAGACTAGGTAAACCTTTGTCGGTTAAGAAGCAAGGAAAAGGAAAACATAACGTCAACGTCCTGTTTCTTTTTCTTCAGTAACTGATTCAACCAAAAGGGTATTATATCAGTGGAAATATTATATATAATAGTTAAAAAAGTTAAATTATTGAATTAATTTATGCTCAGATTTAACAACCAAGGGAAGGATTAATGAAGTGGTTAAGATATAAAGTATGTGAATGAAGACTAGAAACGAGAGAGAGAGAGAGAGAGAGAGAGAGAGAGAGAGAGAGAGAGAGAGAGAGAGAGAGATTGGGAGTTTGGAACTAGCCCACGCAAGTTCACATGCCAGAAAAATTGCAGTAAAGTTGGTTCGAATAGAAAAAGGGTTATTTGCTCAGCGTGCTGCTGGTACGTTGCATCATGTTAGTTTGTAGATCTGCTTGCGTGTGGAAGTCGTGAATTTTCTAGTCCACCCCTTATGCTGACAGTTAGTTTTATTTTATTTCTATAGTAATTAGGACAAATTTGAGACAAACATAATACAAAATATACAAAGATAATTTTTTCCTGCAAGTACATGGCCTATACAAAAAAAATTATTAACAAGAAAACTAAAATATCGTGAACAAAAAAAAAAATGTATAAGATTATAAAAATAAAAAGGAACTTACTATAAGGAAAAAAGTGGTTCATAACTATTCAAAATCAAGTCCTAATACAAATAATATTTGATAAACAAAAAAATTT
The DNA here is from genome assembly GCF_040412425.1 of Macrobrachium rosenbergii. NCBI lineage: Eukaryota > Metazoa > Arthropoda > Malacostraca > Decapoda > Palaemonidae > Macrobrachium > Macrobrachium rosenbergii. Next base: position 45,732,040 of record NC_089752.1, on the reverse strand, counting down.
ACTTGAAGAAAAAAAACATAAAACAGAAGGTAAAGCCGCACATTACTACACACACACAAACGCACGCGCGTGCACACAAATACAGGCTCATCATATAGTGCTTTAGGTTTTAGGTGCGTTAATAAAGACAAATGTTTCTTAAGATGTCCCTGTGTTTATACTCCGTTACTAACAGGATTATAATCCTAGATGATTATGGTCGTTTGTAGGAATCGATTTTATTCCGTCATTGCAGCTGATGCAATAATCATTTTCAGTAAAAATTGCATGGGAGACGATCTCCCACCGAAAGATTATTTTTAATTTTAAAACAGGCGAATTCTCATTTTGATTCAGTATTATTTTATTAAGTTCCTCTTAGGCAACAATTAAAACTTTTGTTCGGTTTTGAAGGAATTATTTGAAGCGGTCTTTAGAACTTCTCAATTTCGCTACTGGGGAATTTAAATGGGCATCAGAAAAGGAACAAAGTTACTCATCTATGTCTGGTTTTGTTTATAAATATATATCTTTAATTTAATGCATACATGGACTATTGCATAAGTAAGCCTTTTGTATTTGTCTAAAATTGCATGGCAGGTTTTATACGTACTTACTAAGACTGTCTTGGCAATTGATAAAAATAGATGGTTTATTTTTGTATGAGTCGTTACAAGTTTTTGTATACGGAAAAGCTCTGTTTAACCGCAGGAAAAATGCCTACTGGCATGCCATCTTTTTTCCGTATTGTGAGAACTGGTGTGTTAACTTTACAGAAATTGAAAATTGATTTTTATACAGTTGGTCAATCCAGTGCTACTTATTACAGGACCAAACTATATATTTCAATCCGGTCGTTGGGTCAGGGGTGAAATATCCTGGATGAAATTGAGAGATGATAGTTCCTAGGAAGGAACTTTTGCAGGCCTCTCTTGTCGTTTAGTAACGTTCTCAGATGATAGAAAGGTGAGGAGAAATAATATCTCGAATAACAAGTGGATTTGCCAGAAGTAGAGGTTAGAAAAACTGGATTTTTTTGCGCAGTTATAGTAAAATAAAAAAAATTTTAAAAAATGAATATATGTAAGAATCAGACTTTTTGGAAAAGTGAAAGAATGATAAAAGCAAAACGATTATTGGAAATATAAGAAAGGAAGAAGAATTACTGAGAGTGACCATCGCAGTGTTATGCTACTGAAATAACAGGCGTTATTCCACTTCAGTTGTTATTTTTTCAGTCCACATTTTTTTGTCGAAAAAGATTTTTGGACGTTCGGTTCTTTATCTAGAGGAGAGAATCATTAACTATCAAAGGAATTTTTGTGCGTAACATGGTTAGAATCGACTGGCAAATCCAATGTTTGCTCTTAACAAACTAATGAAAATTTTTAAAGCTTTATCTCACCCAGTTTCAGTCAGGTATTTGTTTTATTGTAAATCTCTCTCTCTCTCTCTCTCTCTCTCTCTCTCTCTCTCTCTCTCTCTCTCTGTTGTATGTATGTTCCCCGTTATAATGGTAAATCATATGAAGTTCAGCCTCAGGTTGTTTTGCCGCCGTCTTAATTCAATTATAGCCATTGGTCGTTTTGTGCTCCCTCTTCTCATTTGCCCTCCACTTCCCGCAAAGTTTTCCCGTCATGTTTGGCAAATTTTCTCTGGAAGGATATGAAGGAAAGTCGTTAGTCTTCAATAATATTAGAAATAAAATAACGAAATGATTTGAGGTTCGTGAACGTGAAGGGATAGCTAAACTGATTCTTCATTTTTGCGATCAGAACTTGATAAATATATTAGTCTGCCATCAGGTAATTTTATGGGTATCTACAAAATATATTTAGCGGAAAAAGCATTCAAACAATGCTACAGGAAAGCAAATTTAGAGTAAAACGAATAGTTTAATTCAGGGCACTAGTCGGCCAGTTACCACACAAGCAAGCAGAATTAGCAATGGTTTTGAATGTGTAAAAATTGACTTCCGAAACGATGAAATGTCTAACAATAGTTTACGCAGTCCCTACTCAGTCATTGAACCAGACGGGCAGTTAGACAAATCTAGGAATACTGGAACAATGGTAGATTCGTAGGTTGAAAATTGTTCTCTATTTTTAATGAAAGAAGACTAAAATTTTGTGATGAAAGTGAGTGACAAAGAGAGCTGAATGTTGCGGTCGCTTTGCCGGTGCAAGTTTGAAAGGCGTGGTTGAGTTTTGCCACACGTATCTGCTGCAACAGAAATATTGAATCATTTGTGTGTGCGAAAGAGGATTTTATTATGTTTTGTGAGATTAACGATATTTTAGCCTCGTGATTATGTACAGTGTGAATGAGCCACTGTGCTTATTTTAAATGACTGATATTTGGATTTTATTGTGGGAACCTATGCGTGATTATTACATAAATTGTGTGAAAGAAAGTAAATGGATTTGAAATAAGTAAAGATATGCAGTCATTGTTTCATTTACTAAAAAATGTACAGGTTAAAAGAAGTAGAAGTAAGAAATCATAAAATTGCAAAGTAGAATCAGAAATAAAGTTCAGAGAAATAGATATATATATATATATATATATATATATATATATATATATATATATATATATATATATATATACATATATATATATATATATATATATATATATATATATATATATATATATATATATTTAACAGGTACGTTGCCATACCGATGTTCGTTGAGTCACCTCCTTTATCAGTTACTGAATCGGAGTAAGTATTCTTGATATTGATCAGTTTAGTTCCTTATTTCTCACCTGCTTGCATACTGTGGAATGTTCCTTTAAATATTTATTGTTTTGATGGTGGCTGGGAGGTGGATTAACCGTCCACGTTTCCCTTTGTACTTCTTGCTTAAGACCATCACGAAGCCCATCTCTTTGTTCTCAGTATTAAATTTCCACAATTTATTCACTATTAAATATACATTTTAACAGTAACGGCCACTTCTAAATAGGTATAGAGGTAAAGGGTATTTTTTAATTTGTTTGTAAGAGTAAAAAACACACAAACACACTTACACACACATATGCATATAATATATATATATATATATATGTATATATATATATATATATATATATATATATATATATATATATATATATATATATATATATATATATATATATATATAGTTAGTTAGATAGATAGATAGATGGATGGATTTATACATGTTTATATGCATTCATACATACATACATACATACTTATGCATATTTTCATGATGCTGCCTTGTAATATGTATACTCTCCCATAGTTTTGAGATATTTACTCTTCTGTTTATCATGTATTATGTGTAATAATAATAATTATTGAAATATCATATCAAATCTCTAAAGTTTTAATGCTTTAGATGACTTAATAATGTAATTTAGAATTAATAATTTCTTTCCTGATAAAATCATAGTATCTGAGGAACACGTGTCTCCTACCGAGGGGTTTGTTTCAATTCATCTGTCACCAGTTCAGGTAAGAGGATCCTGTTTTGTTGGGTTTTCCGCTTTGTTTTAATTCACGCAATGAAAGGTCGGGAATAACAATTGCCATCTGTTTGATCATGTTTAAGATTTCATGGCTCTGGTCACGTATGCAATTTTGAGAGTAAGACCTCATGATCAATTGCATCATGTATTGTCCCGATTGTATTCAAAACATTTTGCTGGAAGTGGCGTCACCTCCCTGCTTTCAGAATTTTTGTACTCGCAACTAAAATGCCTATAATGACGTCATATGTTTCATTTCATACTGAACCACTTTTGTTCATTCTGATTTTTGAGACCAATTGGTTTGGTTCCCTCTCTCTCTCTCTCACTCTCTCTCTCTCTCTCATTCTTAAAAAGAGAGTAATATTTACGTAATATATATTTGTGGTCACTGGCATTAGTATAGATTTTGAGATCTGAAGTTAGTGAAATTGTTTAATCAGACTAGACAAAAAATGTGTTTTAGAATTTTATGCAGTTGCAAAGGGATTTTACAAGGGTTTTCACAAGCTTGTGTAAGGTAAAGTGAATTTTACCTATTATTACCATGGTATAATAAGGTGTGTTAGGAAAATTTTTTGCTAAGTAAAATTATTATTGATATAAATCTTTGTGCATTTTGTGTTCTTGTGTTTGTACTTTTGATTTTTGCTGGTGATTTAACATTTATTTATTTCTGTATTTCAATATTTCTAATAATTTAACATTGCATGCTTGATTTAATTTTTATTTATTAAATTTTCAAAATCTTGACAATTCTTAAAGTTTAAATTTACTTGATTAATTTAACTTCTTGATATATTAAAGTTTTTGTGATTTAATTTTATTTAATAAATTAATTCAAGAATTAATTAAATTTTCTGTTGTTTTCAAGTAATAATAAATTTTTAGATTGTCAATTCTAATTATAAATTTTAAATTTACAAATAAATTTTTGTATTTAGAATTTTTAAACAACAGTGTTTCTATTTATTGACCACAGTAAGAGGTGATTGTGCCGTATAAAAGTGATAAAACATGTTTTTGTTCCTTTAGTTTTGCTGAAGTGAGTTACGACTAGGAAACAAAGTAAAGTTGCTTGATGGAGTGATGCCTTTTACTCTAGTATATTTCTTGTTTAATGGTAGATACCTCACATTAATCTTGATAAACTAGCTGATTTTTCACATGATTAATAAGCTTTTTAAGGGATCACTATTACCTTTAGAGTACCCAGTCGTAATTCTTATTGTTATGAGAGTTCAGGTATCTGGCTGAAGTGAGGTATATTTTGAAATCTGTGATTGGTACTTGGTACCCATCGTGACAATATGTACAGTAAATGTATCTACTGCACAAGGAGGCAGAAATTTACTCAGAAAAATAGTTATACCTATTAGAAATCTCCGTTGGTTACTAAAATGTAAGTATAACAATATATTAGATTGAGCAGATTTCACGCTGATCCCAAAGCGATGGGCTTCATGATTGTCTTAGGAAGCCTATGCTTAAAGGAAAGAATGCATAAGGGAAGCGTGGACGGTTAATTCTCCTTCCACCCACCATCAAAACAATAAATATATAAAGAATCATTCTATATATATATATATATATATATATATATATATATATTCTTTTTAACTTAAAAGACAAAAGACGAATGAAGCTATCGGTCTTTTGACCTTTCATTTAGAAATGTCTTGTTCAGCAACAAGAGACTTTAGAGTATCTCATATCTCCTGTACAGTCCATTACTTCCAAGATCCGCCGTAAACTTCCTCGAGCAGGATTTATTGCCTTCGAAGACCTACTGATTGAGAGGGATTGCATCTCTCTCTCTCTCTCTCCGGTGATCTGTCTCTGACTTTTCGAGACGAGGAAAGAATATTTGGTACCAGCACTTCGTTTTGGCGCTCAGCAGCTCGATTGACGATTGTAGTTCATTGAGCTGTTGGCTGGTTGTGACTGAGGCTTGTCAGTGTGAACTGACATCATTGTTTTGATAGGTGTAGGGAGGAGTTGTCGTTTCTTGTCTCTTTTCAAAGTAGATCTATCCTTTGCCTTGATTAGGATAGGAAAGTGTTTGAGAGTAGATGCCTAATGCGAGATGTTTGTCTAGTTTGGTTGAGGAATTGATAGGTTTTCGTGCATGCTCGAAGATCCCTTGTTCTTAAGAGAAGAAATTATAACAAAGATAGAAACGTTAGAGTAGTCTTAGGTTAGGAAAAATATTTGAAATATAATATACGTTAAAATAATTCTTATAAGAAGGAAAACAAATCGTGTGAATCAGAAACATGCAAGTTACACAAGATATTATTATTATTATTATTATTATTATTATTATTATTATTATTATTATTATTCATTGGGTGTACTAAAAAATCGTGATTTAACTTATTAAGTAATCTTACACAACTCCATTATATGGAAAAATGAGCCTGGGGAATTGTCTTAAAAATTTTGGAAGATGAAAGCAAAAAGATATTTGGTAAGGTAGAAGAAACCAAAAAATCTGTTTTGAAGTCTCAGGCTTCAACATTCCCATCATTCTTAACACTGCCACAAATTGTATTCCATAAACGTATGGTAAAGGAAACAAAAGACTTTTTGTACTGGTCCATACGACACATATCATGAAAAGGATGCCGACTCTGCGACAGTTATGAAACAGAAACACGGGGAGACTGTGTCAGGTGGGAATTATATGTAAGTAGCATATAGATATTCTCGTTTGAATGTCCAAGTAAACAGATATATGGTCGCTGTATGTTTATGCATGAGAAAACTTGATGGAATAGAGTTTTCAAAAGACTGATATTTATCATAGGTATAAGATAGGGTTACGGGTGGTGCTGCTTAAGATAAAGCAATTGCATTTCTTATTTGAAGAAGGTGTCAGAAGTAGATAGAGCACATGATGACTAATAGGAAGTTGATGGTAAAGCTGTTTGAGAGTAGGAGGAAAAGATATTAAAACTGACATAGAAGAGCCTTGAACCAATAGAAGGGTATCAGCAGCAGAGAAAGAAGTGCCAGAAATTGATGGAAGCAAAGGAAAATGAATAGAAACAAGATATGATGAGAATAAAATCGATTACTCTGGATTAAGCCGATTTTTTCATTATTTAGCTAATGAATTAAGACAAAACACTCGGGTTTGGACGAAAAATTGAAATCCCACGCATGAGCTTTAGCAAAAATGAAGCTAGAATATTGATTTTGGCAAATTTCATAGGAAAAATGAGTTCTCTCCACTTGTTATTTTCCAAATGGAAATAATCCAGATCATATATATATATATATATATATATATGTATATATATATATATATATATATATATTATATATATATGTATATATATATATATATATATGTGTGTGTGTGTGTGTGTGTGTGTGTGTATATATATATGTATGTATGTATGTATATAATACATGCATACATATACATACATATATACACATAATCAAAAAACTTCTTTTTTTTTTAGAATAAAGAGTATCATCCTTAAATTTGTGAGTGGTGCTAGTAGTTCATTCCACCTGAACATTATAGTACTTAGGTTCCAACTTCTTTTATGACTTATGCGGTTGAATTGGTATAGCCATGAACTCTCACTTGAAAGACTGGAGGTTCAGTCCCAATGTGAGTCAGAAATTTATTTCTATGAAACATGTTCCCATATGGTCATTATATATATATATATATATATATATATATATATATATGTGTGTGTGTGTGTGTGTGTGTGAGAGAGAGTCTGTTCTGGGTGGAATGAACTACACTAGTAGCATTCACAAATTTAAATACGGTACTACTTGTTCTGAAAAATACTTTTTTATAATTAAGTGCTTGCAAAAAACATCTGGGTTGTGACTGCTACACGGGCTGTTCCTAGCGCATATTCATTTGATAGGTTTGTGTCCTCTCTCTCTCTCTCTCTCTCTCTCTCTCTCTCTCTATAGACTCTACATCTCTGATGTAAGAATTTTAAGATGAAACTGAGGTAAATTGGGATCATTTTGGACATTACCAGGTTAAGTATATTTTTTCATAATCTTGACAGACATGGATGAAGAGGCTGTAGACATTTCGGCAAGGAGAAATATAAAGAATCCATTAAATTATCAGTTTAGATTATCGTGTGTAGTTTATTTTTCATCTTGTCAAAAAATGTCCATAGCAAGATAAAAATATGTATTGTTTATATATAGCATTTATTGACGAGTTTATCCATACTGTTAGTTATAATGTACATATGTGCACAGTCGTGTATGTGTTAATTGTAACATTATTATTGTGATGTTATATATAGCATGACTCTCAATTTATTCTCTAGGTAAATACAAAATCCCCGGCATTCACATGTTTACATCGCCTATTTCTTCAAAGTCAAACCTTCACTCACAGGAACTAACGGTAACTGAAGTTTGTTTTAGAAACGTTTATCATATATCCAGCTGTCAAACTATGTTTTCGTAAATTTAATCGAACACTGGATGCGAATAAAGATTTATTACTGGAATGTTCAGCCGCTGAATAAGAAAAAACTATTGTTGGTCACGTGTGACCACTTTATTGTCTGGGAAATATCGTCCGATGGAACGAAAACGTCAAAGGCGACTCGATATTTATACGCATCCGATCACTGCAAAACAGATATGAATGAATCCTTTGTGGAGACCGACTGCGTCACAGATTTTATTAGCAATCTCGCCTTTTATGATTTGGCCATTGGAGTGTTCAGAGTTACAGAATCGTTGTGGGTACAAGATACCAAATGTCTTTTTCTCTTCGTAAAAACGCATGTATAACCTTTATATATTCCACAGAGTAAAATAAATTTGTAATTGAATTCCAACTGTTCTTTTTTATCTGGTTAGAACCTTGTCGTTTTGTTGAAAATTATTCTTTCACTACACGCTCACTTTTTTTAGTTTTCTGGAGAGAAAACCATTGGGCCGGCTTTTTCTGTCCGTCCGCACTTTTTTCTGTCCGCCCTCAGATCTTAAAAACTACCGAGGCTAGATGGCTGCAAATTGGCATATTGATCATCCACCCTCCAATCATCAAGCAAACCAAATTTCAGCCCTCTAGCCTCAGTAGTTTTTATTTTATTTAAGGTTAAAGTTAGCCATAATCGTGCTTCTGGCAACGATATAGGATAGGCTACCACCGGGCCGTGGTTGAAGTTTCATGGGCCGTGGCTCATACAGTATTATACCGAGACCACCGAAAGATAGATCTATTTTCGGTGGCCTTGATTATTCGATGTACAGAAGACTCAATTGCGCCGAAGAAACTGCGGCGTAGTTTTACTTGTTATAATCTTCTCCTAGTCTCTTTTAATTTTATCCTCTTCAGTCAACGGTTGCAATGCATATCCAGCGAGAACTTAGAAACGTGCATTGAAGCCTCTGCATATATTTGATATGTCCTTTCTAATTTTTTTCAGACCGAACATTTCTTTTATCTCACTTTTTCCTTTAAACCTCATTTTATTTCAGAACTGTATTGTCTAAACCTCATTTTATTTCAGAACTATATTGTCACTGTCCCCATTTGGATGATATACACTTCTACTTTCAAATCACTCTCATATCACAATTTCAATTTTAGTTTTCTGTAAAAGATAACGATTGTGACGGCTTTGTCTGTCCGTCCGCACTTTCTCTGTCCGCACTTTTTCTGTCTGCTCTTGGATCTTAAAAACTTCTGAGACTAGAGGGCTGAAAATTGGTATGTTGCTCATCCACCCTTCAGTCATCAAACATACCAAATTGCAACCCTCTAGCCTCAGTAGTTTTTATTTTATTTGAGGTTAACGTTAGCCATAATCGTACTTCTGGCACCGCTATAGGTGCCAACAACACAGGCCACCACCGGACCGTGGCTGAGTTTCATGGCCCGCCGCTGTACAGAAAACTCGATTGCGCCGAAGAAACTTCGGCCCTATATTTACTTGTTTCCTTTCTTAATCGAGTATAAGCTTGAGGTCGCATGGTTTCCAGCGGAAGTGACTCATTTCTAGTGAGTTTCCTTCATCGGCCATTGGCAACGCAATATTGAAGTGGCCATTTGGATTGGTGGGTTAGTCCTTTGCTCGATAGAGGTCCTTCAGTGATGGTAAGGTGTTGAAGTGCAAAGGAGTCCTGAAGTGGACCTCTGGATTCGGCATAAGGCAACCGGAGACACCCTAGTCAAAGGATTAGTCACAACAGAAATGCTTTTTGGGAAGTTGGTCCACCTTCCCATTGGCGGATCCTGTTTGGTCTTTAAGGAGTATCGGGATGTTAAATCTTCTTGATTTTCCAGTTTGTGGTGACGTCCTTTGGATACTATACTTTCGTTGGAAATGCCATTTGTAGCCTGCAAATTTAATTATTCTTTATTCTGTGTGTTTATTGATATTGTTTATGCAGGTAGGTTCTGTGTATCTCTGTTTCTAACCTTCGTGAATGAGTTAGCAATCATTTGATGCGGTGTATTCTTTCATGTTGCAACTGAACGCATTTTATTATTATTATTATTATTATTATTATTATTATTATTATTATTATTATTATTATTATTATTATTTCTCCTTACAAGTTAGTTTTCGTGCTGATGAGGACACGGGCAATGAAACTGAATTATGTGCATCATATTACAGATCAGCGCATATGAGATCATATCTTCAATATTTTAGGGAAAATATACTTCTTGTGTTTACGTATTTGGAAACACAGTTGAGATGTGTTGTCGTCTTATTAATTTTCTGTACGCCTTAATATATATCAGTCAAGATAGGTTAAAAGAATCAATTATACTAAGACCAATGATATGTCATTCAAACCTCTTGCTATAGCTCTTACTTTACAGATTTGTTGTTAAAGTCTTTTCAAAGCAGCAAGAGTACAGACTGCAAAGCCATCTTAACAAACGCTGAATTGAGTTGATGAAGGTAGTTTTTTGTTTTTAAATAATTGAATATTTAAAGAATAATGAAAATGAAAACAAAAAAGACTGCGATGCAATGTCGTGACGATCTAAAACGTGAGTTAATTTTACATCTTTCTGTTAGTTTCAGGCTGAATACAAATTAACTTGTACCAAAAATAAAACACATCCGTAAGGGTCCATGTTTAAGCAGTTAACCTTAGCCATAAGAAAGGAGCGATAATTAAAAAAGTTAACCGCTCGATTGTCATGCAAAATATCTCTAAGGAACAATAAAAAAAAAAAATCTTGCTATAATAGATCCCCTTGGTAGTTGGGAAAAGGCAAAAATGGAAGGAGAGAATCGCAATTTGGGGTGGAAGACCATGGAGAAATATACTGGAAATTTCTTTGATTTCGTTACAATTTCATGAAATGTTCGGTGGGTCCCCCACACGTTTCGCGGAAATTATGTATCTGGATTGACGGTACGAAAATAAAAGCGTAGAAACGGTTTCAGGATTTGCTTTCAGTCATGTTGGTTTGCGAATCCATCAGGGAAGAAGACTGAATTTTGCTGTTGACTTATTGACACAGAGATTGCGGGAAACGGTGTTGGAGAAGCAGGTCGAAAGGATTAAATGAGAATGGTTTGGTAGTTGTGTCTGGCTTTATTATTTTCGCCCATACTGTTCCCGTCTCTCTTCGTATTGCAACTTTTTCTTTGCTGTTCATTGGTGTTTTGTCGAGATCATATAATGCTGTAAATAATTCATCATTTAAATAAGAGAGAGAGAGAGAGAGAGAGAGAGAGAGAGAGAGAGAGCGCAATGTACACAACCTGGGAGGTATTTATCAGTTTTTATTAATGCCTCCCATTTTATGTACTTAAGAAAAGATCCATTTTCTTCGGTACTCTTATGCATATTTGTAATAAACATATAGTTACTTAGTCTTAATATAGGAAAGAGAAGACGGAATATATGATTTTGCTGTAGCGAAAGAATGGGAGACATTAATTTTATCAAAACCAGCAGACAAATACTTCCAAGGGTAAACGCTCTTGACCTCTCACGTCGTCTCGTCTTGTCTTGTTTATAATTGAGAGTATTCACCGCATGATATATTGCATGATATACTAAGGCCATTTTGGGTTTACTTGATTAATTATTCTCTTGTGTGACTATTACGTTGTTGTTGTCGGGGAATACTTTTACAGGGAACATCCTTTGAAGTCCAGCCTAATTGTTATTTGTCGGTGTTGACCTCATTGTAATTGATGCTTATGATGCTGACAGCATTGCCTTTGTGGTATTAACGCGCCAACAGCGATCTCATTAAATGTTACAACAACAAGAGTAATGCATGTCGATGACGTTAATGATGGTAGAAATGAGTGAACAGTATACTATCTTCTAGACTCTTATTGTGATAATCAACCTTGTATTGAATTGTAGTTCTCGTTGTTAAATCCGAAAAATGAAGACTAAGGATAGTCGTATAGCAATGTAATATTGACTCAACGTTGCTCATTACAATGCAAATTATAACGAATCTATTGTTACTTTTTCAGGCTGCTTTTCAGGACTTTTGCTCGTTACTGCTTACTGTTTTCAGCACAAGAAATTCTTGCAACGTTATGTCCTGCCTGAATATAGATTATAGTGTTAAGCGAATCCAAAAAACTGTGAGGAAAGTCGAGGTGTGAAGAGGTCTTTGCTGCTAATAAAATTACATTTGTCATTATTTCGACCTGATGTGAAGAGGCATGCAAATCGAGAGGGACAGCTCGCTTTCTGTCGCGTTTCATCATTATTTTCTTTGTTCATTTTCCTCGTCCTTCATCTCTTACCATCAACAGTATTGCCATCATATAACTTCTTTGTCGCCACTCCTCTCTCTCTCTCTCTCTCTCTCTCTCTCTCTCTCTGCTACATTAATTTGTTCTATCCTTTATAAGCATGGCAGTTAATCTTAGCGAACAAAGCATACACCGTTCCCAAGAGAAGTAAACTCATGTTGTTATCTGGGGAGGAAATACGGAAACTTTGTGCATGTATTATATTTTAGACTAACGAAGACGTATTTTTCTCTAATTTACGAACTTCTTTTAAGTCGCACCTTTGATGATTTAGACTTTAACCAATTAAAAGAAATATAATCCAAATATTATAAAGTTTACTTTTGAGATATCAATAGTTAATTGTTTATTACTCAAAGCAAAAGCCTGGGATCCTATGATATAAAAAAGTGACCTTCAATAAAAAGGAATAAGTTGTTGTTTCAAAGTTTTTTTTTTTATAATTTGCGAAAATTGGGAAAGAAAATTAGACCGGTAAGTTATCCTTCTGACCCAGAGAACCTCTCATCACAGTTATTTTATGAGGAACATAACGGATCCAAGGAAAGTATTGTGTCGATTCGTGTAAAAAGTCCAGTTTAGCATTACGAGAGTTGGTGAGTGAAAGAAAAAAAAATCTTGTTTCCTAACCAAATATGAAAATATGTTTCCAGATTAGAATAATATTAGTGAGGTAACTTACCGCTCCAAGACAAATGCTAAGTGATCTCAAAGATGGATGATTCCAGGAACACATGATGACAGTTCATTAGTGAATCAAACAAAAATATTTTTCTCGTTCAGAGGCACACCAAGAACGCTTTAATGGGATTTCATTAAATTGTTAAAATGAGGTCCGAAATATGAGTTTTATGAACATTTTAAGGAGTATCAATGAAGTGACATAATGAACAAATTACGAGGAAATAGTTTTAGTCTAGGATTCCGATAGTCAGTAATGGTTCTCGAACCAAATTAGGACACTTTTATTCAATTTTCTGTCAAAGAATTGACGTGGCTGAAATTTCGGGTTCAAATTTTTCATTCATGTCCGTTTGCTGCTGCAATATTTGGGAAGGATTCTTTGGAAGATCCTTTTCGCCGTATGCTGGTTCAGCCGCAAAACCCGTGTACGTTCGGTATCACTTTCTCTTTGTGCTGTTCCTTGGTTCAAGAACATAGAACTGTCTTCTTCCATTCGCCGTTGTTCATACCAATATACATAATTATACAGATTCTGTGTATACATGTATATATATATATATATATATATATGACTATTTATCACATCATCGTGATTTATATACAATCAGAAAAAGAGCAACGTCTTATCATCCAATTCGCCTCTACCTCCGAAATAAGCAGGAGCGAATTGGATATTAAAGGACGTTTAGAAGCTTTCAAATATATATATATATATATATATATATATATAGTCTTTCTCTGCATCTTTTCCCACTTCTATATATATATAGGGTCGATGTTCCTGACAGCTTTCCTCCGCTTGACTTGGTCAAACATATCGTCCCCTGACAATTGTATGTCTCTCAGATCTTCTCTAACTACGTCCATCCACATTCGCTTCGGTCTTCCTCTTGCTCTCCCACCAGGAACTTCCATGTGCATCACTCTCCTCCCTACATATGTCTCATCCCTTCTCATCACATGGCCATACCACTGCAGTCTCCTTTCCTGGGCCTTCTTTGACAGTTCTACGACTTTAGTAATTCCTCTTATTCTTTCACTGTTGATACAGTCCATTTTTGTTACTCCACACATCCACCTGAGCATTTTCGTCTCTACCGCATCCAATTTCTTCTCTTGCACTCTCTTTATCGGCCATGTTTTTGCTCCATACATCATGGCTGATCTCAGTACTGTCTTATGCACCTTCCTTTAACCTTTATGTTGATTCTGCGGTCGCACAGGACACATGAGACCTTTCTCCAATTTTTCCATCCAGACTGTACTCTGTTATTTCTACATACAAATTTCCATCATCAGCCACTGTTGAACCAAGTTACCTAAATTTTTATAGTCGGTTCAACCTTGTCCCTCCCATACTGCACTCGGAGTCTTCAACTTTATTAAAACTTAGGTATTCAGTCTTCTTCCTACTGATCTTTAATCCCCTGTCTCTCAGTACCTACTTCCATTGCTCTAGTTTTGACTCCACTACCCCTTTGTTGGTGCTGCATAACACGATGTTATCAGCAAACAATATGCGCCAGGGAGATTGATCTCTTATTCCTTGAGATAGCACATCCATTATCAGGTCAAAAAGATAAGGATTTAAAGTAGATCCCTGATGTAAACCAACTCTTACAGGTATCCGTTCAGTTAACCTAACACTGTCTTCAACTGTGCTTGCTCCTTCATATCTTGGACTCAACCACATACTTCTCCGGTGTCTCTTTACTCGCATACACCTCAAAACCTCTTTGACGCTGGGTTTGATCATATGATTCCAGATCTATGAATACTATGTATACATACATACACAGATATACACACATATATTTGTATATATGCATATATGTAATAAATGTTATATATATATATATATATATAATATACATATATAAAAGATATATATATATATATATCTATATATATATATATATATATATATAGAGAGAGAGAGAGAGAGAGAGAGAGAAGTTTAAGGCGGTTGCTATAAACCCAATAGAGAGCGCCAAGCAAAGGGTGAAGGACAATTCCTCATTCCTTTCAAAGTTCTTTTTATTCAGCTGACGTTTCAAGACTCATCAGTCCCATTTTTCAAAGCTATAAAATAAAAGAACAAACATTAAGAACAGGCTCAGGTTAAAAACAGAAAAGTTTTGACATAAAAAATTACAAAAATTGAAGTACGGTAGGAAGGAACAAAGTTTACCAAAGAGTGCTGAAGCCAAAGACCGAGTGAGAATCAGGGTCCAGTTCGGCTTCAACGGAAACTCGAGAGAGGTATAAATGTGTTGACGTGGTCTGAGTATTTAGTTTGGGAACCAGCTGCTTAATAAGAAGTGATTCCAAAATTGCTAGTTGGATATTAACTACAAAGATTTTAAAATCATAGGCAGAGGTAATTTGTGTCTTTTTGTTATGTTGTGATGCACCTTTTGGTGTTATTTTCATTACCCAAATATCACATTAAGAGTGCTGGTTCTTCTTAATTGCTTACTGAAAAATCCTTGGCTTCCTGAGAAAATGTTGTATCTCTCCTGGCTGTTCTTTATAGGCATTCGCCTTCCTGCCCTTGCCATTGTGATCCTGGTTTCACTTCCCCCTCTATTGCTTCTCGCAGTTGCATCAAAGATCATTGTATCCATACGTCTGCAGATCAGGTTGCCTTCTCCCATTACCCAATAGAGGTTATTACCTTCCTCCTTCCACCGTCAACGCATTAGTCAGCTTTGCTGTTCCCGTTTACTTTTCTTTCAGGGTTTACCTCTTTTGCTCACACCGCCTCCTGTTGCGGCTGTCCCTACCTTCTCTGATGGCATGATGGGTATGGATATCACTTCCTTTCCTCTCAGGAACTCTTGGTAGCGCCATTGAACTAAGTGCCTTCCAGTTTAGAATCAATGCTTTATCTGTAAAATGCTTTACCTTCGATTGGCGTCCTGATATTCAGAAACATGAAATATGGAGACAAAATATACATATCTTCTCCTGAAGGCGCAAAGAGATTTATTCTCAAAAGAATTTTCCTGAAAAGTGAGGGTACAGTGAAAAGTTCACTGCTGGTGACTTCTACAAAGCACCGGACCTTTAGCTCGCTCTGTTCTTCTCCTCGAATGAACATTGACCGTTGGTTTAAGCATCTAGGAGAATTTGCTTTGTGCCAAGTAAAAGAAATTGAAAGTTGAAGGAGGTCCTTGAAAATTCCGAGGCCCTGATCCCGCACGGCGATTGGAACCAATGAAATTCAACGGAACTATTTAAGTGCCAACAATTTTTCGAAAACCTTCATTTGTCTAAAGTTAAAATGCCTGAGACATATAATAATAATAATAATAATAATAATAATAATAATAATAATAATAATAATAATAATAATAATAATAATAATAATAATAATAATAATGTTTTGTTATGTTTTCAATATTAAACAGTGTCTCCTAATACGATCTCTGCTACATTGATGTTTTCAAAAGCCGACCCGTAGATGAACCTATGCAGAAAACTCCATAATCCAAGCACAGAAGGCTCACCAAAGGAGTTCAAAAGGCACACAAGCACACACACACCAATTCGTACTTCATGGATAGTAAGGCCCTTCCTTTTTAATACCTCGCTAACACCATCCAACACTCTCTGTGTCTTCCCGCCCTGCTTCTCTCAGCGAATTCGAATTAAAGTTCTTTTTACCAACCTATTGTCCTCCACTCTTCCATCCTCCTGAAAAAATTTCACTTTCAGTTCTTCTTACACCACGTATGCTACTCAAACAATTCATATCAGCAACTTCAATTCTTTTCTTTCTTTCACAAGCAATATCCACCCTTAATTTCCACAAAGAAAGTTAGTTCCTCAATATGCTCATACATTCTCACCTTGACTTTCATAAACAATCCAGATCTCTTTTTCAAGCTTATGGACAAATCTTGCTATATCTTCCTCGCGCTTTTGATTTTCTTATTGTACCATTTTCCATTATATTTACCTCTAAATACCTGTACAAATCGGCTGTTTCTATCAACGTTCAGTACTCCTTATTCCCCATTTCCATTCACTTGCATGATCTTACTCCTCCAGATATATAATCATTCTTCTCTTGCAAAAGCTTTCAGACTTTTTTTTTACTAGTTTCTGCTGTTTCTGTACACTATCCCCAGTCAATGCTGAATTATGCGGAAACAGCAGTTATTCACAACTCAGGTTTTTTATCCGGACAACTTAGCATCATCATTTACAGTCCTTGCACTGACTTTTCACATTACTGCTTCAAAAGTATTGAATAGCACATGTAAACTAAACCAGACACTTTCCTGTGTACATCATATGAACTAATGAACTTTTAATCACCAACAACTTCTCTTCCACATAATGTATCCTTCAGAGTCATGTATGCCACCTACTGATTTTCTCTCTTTCTTCAAGTTTCACATGACGTATTTCGTCACAAACCCATAATTTATGTTGTCCAAACTCATACTATTCTTCCCTTATCAATCATTAGCTCATCCGTATCTTCTTCTCAGTTGAAATCCTAATATATATATATATATATATATATATATATATGGGTGTGTGTGTGTATGTGCGTGTGTATGTGTAAATGTATGTGTGTACACACACACGCACACACACAGTCTAATTTACCAGCCTCTTAGAAGGAATAAGACTTTTAGTTAATTGTTACGTAGAGCTGCCTCTTGAATTGCAAGGTTGTATGTACTAGTCCTCTCACGTTTCTGCGCCATTTGTCTTCAGGTTAACGCGGTCACTCCACAGAGAATCGGTAGTCAACATAAAGCAACCTTTATCTAGATTTATTCCAGTTCTACGTAGGTAAGACGGTTATGCACACGATAAAACTTGGTTATTTTCTCTCATGAAATATTTATTCAGTGGTTCATTTTACTTGGTTCCTTTATTTGAAAGTATACTGTAGGCTTAAAAAAATTACTCTGCCTATTATTTTTTCGTAAATAAATGCACTTAGGTTGCTGCTTATTACCCATTATTACTTTATCTAATTGTCTCTTAAGTATGTTATGTCTTTAGTAGTGTGTTTAACTGTTGTTATTGCTTTACTTTACCAAAAGGAAAGGATAAATTTATATTTCTGAACTATATTTTTCCAGCGTTTTTTCTCCGATTTTCCGATTGGTATACATTTTACCACTAGCCACAACTTCCTTTTGGAAGGCTCAGGCAATAAAGATCGGCAGTGATCAGAATATACCGGCTCCTGGGAGCTCCTAAATCAGTCAATCAGTCGTCCTTGTTCAGCAAGGTACTCCAGACGGATTCGAATTGCTATTTCTTTATTGCTTTGGATTTCATTCTGCTCCTATTCTTCCTTCTTGCCTCATTGCAAAACCCGTTGCTGCTTTTTAAGGGCTGAAATGCCTTTTTTTTTAGTGGTTTTTCCTCTTAAATTATTTTTTATCTAAAATCCTAAACTTCCTCCCCTTCTCTCTCTCTCTCTCTCTCTCTCTCTTGTATGTGTTCGTGTGCCATCACTACTTTTACGTTTGGTGGGAGTTTTCATCTTTGTGAAGAGTTGCATACTTTACAATTCCTTTGTAAGTCGAGTTTATTGGTCAATTAAGAATCATTTATTCATAAAAAGTTTTCGTTAGTGGAAATCTTTCTTCATTAAATACGTATATTATTGACTTCAAAATACTTGATTAAGAATCGAGTTTCTGCGCGTCAAGATAGTCTTCTTGTTTGTCGGGACGGTTGGCGCACTGAATTTGACACCCGGTCTTGATGAAGTGTTTATTGATAAAGTTGTTTCAAGTTTGTATTTTTCGACGAGCTCTGTTGCCAGATGTAATTAATTACTGAAAATATTTTCCGTGTAATCTTATTCCTAAATACGCTTATTACAATACGATACAAAAATCAGTTTGGAACATTTTGCTCAGAATTATTCATTCCGTACTTTTTATTAATATATTTATTAATGTATGCACTCTCAACTGATATAATTGCATAAACACTGAAATCGTCCAGGAACCAAAGATTATGACATGGGCGTAAACTTACCAAGTGGTCAAACGCGGCTTCCCACCTCTGAAATTATAGTTATGCTTTATGACCTCATTTTTTAATTGGTAAAATGTTTTTGTAATTACTGAGGCATGTCATTAATTGGTAGATGGAAAGTCGACAATTACATGGATAACGCAAATATATGATGTATAGCATTATACAAACTATTTTAACTTATTACCAACAGCTCTTCACTTTTCCAGTGTCATTTTGTTTATCCACTCTTTTTGAATATCGATGACACTTATATTTATATCATATAGTCTGTAATTTTGATGACAACGATTATAAAAAAAGAGCATTTGGATGGCATCTTAATTTGGTGACACCCGTTGTTATTACTATTGGAATATTATAAATGATTCCTCTTGATGCCCAATATTATAGTTTGAGGTCGGGTATACCTTGCCACACCAAAGTATTTCTCTTTTTCAGTTTCTTTTGTCCACACCAATATCACTTCCTACTTTCATTTCTTACCTCCTTGCCCTCTTACTTTCCATGCATCTTCTCATGTACATATTGGCAAGTACGTATAAATAAATAGTATCCAAGGTTCGTTTTGCGAGTTATTGGGATAATGCTAGTAAATAGTTTTGAAGAAATTTTTTTTTGGAATTTTAAGATGTTAGTACGACCTTGTTGACGCTGAATGGCTTCGTAATCTTCTAGTACATGACACGTGGTTAAAGTACCATAAAA
>NC_089752.1:45692385-45709885 GCF_040412425.1 Macrobrachium rosenbergii | reverse complement strand
TGGCACGTTGGAGGTTTCAGGATAAACCTCTGATGTTAGCTTGAGAAGAGAATAGATGAGAATGGGGCTAATAAAACAAGTCTTGGTTATGAAGAAGCCACAGGACGATATGGTAATTACCAAAGGAAAATTCCCTCCGTGTCCTCTGCAAATTGTAAGTATAACAATTCCATTAATAGTAATTGGTGTGAGACTCTCTCTCTCTCTCTCTCTCTCTCTCTTTCTCTCAAATAAGACAGATAAAGCAGGAGAAAACAATGGCGGAGAGAAAAAATTAATGTGTGGAATAGTAAGGAAACCCGGAGGAAAGTGACAAAGAAGGCAGATGATATTAAGGTGAAAGGAAACTGCAGGATACCTTCCGAGCGATGAGGAGGCCGCAGCGTAGTAAGGGGAACGAGAGGGGAAACGAACTGAAGGGTGAACTGATGCAATAGAATGAAGCTCTAATTAGCTAAATGAAGCGAAGAATCTGACCGGTAACTGGGGAGGATGAACAGAGACGGAACATATTCAGGGTACTTGGGACTTCGATTTATTTATAACTTGCGAATAAATAGTAAGCCGAACGGGTTTGATGGAAAATATGAAAATATCTTACATGAGCAATGTATTTGCAGACTGTCAAAAGGTCTCCATTCAGCTGAGGAAAATTTATGACATTTCAAAGAGGAAATTCGATCAGAATCATAGTTTGAGTATGATGCTTCCTGTGACAGATTTCATTTGAAGGTATTTGATATTATAAAAACAGACGAGTTAATGTTTTTCATTTGGCACCGGTTTACACTCTTAAGTACTCATTATTGAGATTGAACATTTTATGAAATATGGACGTCTTTGATCATATAAACACAAAATTTGGACACAGAGGTCACTCTTGTTAAAATTATTGTTATTGCAACGATCATGCTGAATATAAAGACGAAGGGACTGTGATAAAACATTCGTTCTATGTTGCTGGAGACAGGAAGCCCGAAGTTTATTAGCACCGAAAATGGTGAAGTTCCCGTGAAGGCGAGAAACCTCGTTTTCTTCGAATAAATTTAAGCCATCGTCTGTAAATTTCCCATAATGCTCCCACACCCTGGATTGTATTCAGACTAGCAAGTTGACTTCATTTAATTGGTGCAGTGTTATTAACAGTGCATCGTTAACTAATTTCTCATAGACATATTGTATGCTGCAGTATGGTTCTTGAGGTAAGAGAAGAAAACTGTGACCCTCGGGATAGAGACTGGTAGCGTAAAACTGGATAGGAAGCTACTGAAAAACCTTGAACTTTTCATTTCGTGCGGTTGGGAAGATTTTGTGCAAATGTCATGAACGATCGGCTTCAATATTTTTTGTAAGTGTTCGAATGTGAATCCTGATCAATTTTTACGAAGCTACTCTATCTTTATTGTCGATGGTGTTCTTCTTTTTTAGACGTTTTCATCACTTTTTTAATTACTTTTTGAGCATCATGTTGGTAAACACCAACCATAGGCTTAGTTTTAGGCTGCTGGCTGAGTTGCGGAATGAACACTCGGGACGAGCATGAGTATTTCAAATATCGTTTAAAATTTTGTTTTAACAATTAACATTGCCTCATCTCATTTTGGTGAAAGGATTTGAGTGACTGTCCAGTTATACCCATTTAAGAGCAGCAAGATACTTTCCGACAGAAATAAAATAGAATTTGTTTAAAACTCGACGCACAACATAGACGTAGGTTTCAGTGTGTTAGAGGTACATGTTTCACTACTAAAATGCTAGCGAGGACTACCCACTCGTGGCATAACCTAGGGCAAATAGGTGTCTATTTTTTGACAAGCAAAACTGTGTTGTATTGTGGTATGGTGGCTGTCACTTCTCCAACCCATGTTGCTAACCTAAATTTTTGGCTGACCACGTACCCCTGATCGAATTAGTAAACCGTTATCTTTTTAGCAAATTCTACTTATGTATTTCTCCCCTGAAAAATTTAACTCATAATGTTAGCAGAAAATGCTTCTGACTAGTTCGAGAAACGGGACCTTTATGATAGTCAGATGCCTTTATACGGGTTTTTAACACTCGGCCAAGAGAATTCCATTGGTTTGTATTATGCGTTTTGTTCAACCTTAATTGTAGGAATCCTCATTAGTTTCTTTAAACACTGTAATATGTACACACGGTGCCGAACGTTTTCCTGGTTCCATAACGTAATATAGAGCGTGGCAGATTAATTTACACTGTTCTTTCCTTCATCTCATGCACAACTTTTTCGTTATCTTGATATGTTTCTTGTTCACTGATTGCCTTTGGTGTTCGAGGCCTGACTACATTCCTGCAAATTTAGGTATAGTTTTAATTTATTATGAAAATATATTACGCAAATTAAGTGTATATTTTTAATTAAAAAGGAAGGATGTTGTTTTCACATGATTGGTAGGAGTTTGCACAACCCATCTATTCCAGGCACAGAAGTTGCCGGTTCTTTTAAAATAAAAACATTTATTCATATTTAGTATCTCTGGAACAAAATATGTTTGTTACAACCAAATCCCATAATTAAATAGCGTTTGCTAAGAATGAATCTCTCTTCCTCTCTCTCTCTCGCATACCCTCACGAAGGTAATAGCTTGTTTGAATATGTTTTAGCATTTCAAAAATATTTTTCCTATCGAGATGTGTTTTGTAACCACGGATGGGTATTTTTTATTCATGTCCCTTCAGTCTGACCCATGCTTTTACAGACCCCACGAGATTCTTATTTTTATTATCTTGAAGACTGCTGTTACCTAAATGTTACGCTTTTGATTACCCAGTAGATTTTCTTCATTTTATCGGAAGTTATTCTTGGAATTTTCGGTAGTGATTATCAGAGTTTTGACTAACTCTGGAAGGCTCTGAAATGCCAGCGACCATTATCGAGTTAAACATCGCTTTTGTTTTGGCAGAATGCCTTTCCAATTCCCGCTGATATTTTTTTCCCTTCTTGATGAAAGTTGAATCTGGTTTATCTCGATACAGTTGGCAGAAAATGGTTATGAAGAAAGACCATTTCACAAAGTTTTTATCATTTCTCATTTGGCTGAATCTGGTTAATTTGTAAACCTATTTCGTTTATCATGAGGATTATTGAAAATTGGTTAGTAGTTTAATTCCCGCTTCTTTTTATTCTACTAGAGTTATGTCAGTGTTATATACTTTTTTTTTCCTTATTTGTATCCGTGTTTGACCGTGTTGGGAGATGAGGGTTGGGGGTACTCTATGGAAAGGCGGTGGCCTGTCCTATAGCGTTGCCAGACGCACGATCATGGCTAACTTTAACCTTGAATATAATAAAAACTACTGAGGCTAGGGGGCTGCAATTTGGTATCTCTGATTATTGGAAGTGGATGATCAACTTACCAATTTGCAGCCCTCTAGCCTCAGTAGTATTTAAGATCTTAGGGAGGACAGAAAAAATTCGGAGAGAAAAAGTGCGGACGGCCAGACAAAGCCGCCACGACAGTTTTCTTTTATAGAAAACAAAAAGTGCTTTTTAAGCAGAAAAAACGTAAATAAAAATGTCAAAGCAAATATGTGCATAAAGTAAATTTGCTTAATAAAGTATAGAGCGAAACGCAATACCGAGCCATTATGAAGAGACAAGTCGGATCCACTTTATAAGCAAGATTCTCATTACGACTAAATGATTTGTTCTGATTACATCCTTACAGAAAGTATCTGTAATAATGGAGAGCCCCCAAACAGAGTTATAAATCTTGAAGGACCAGATGAGCGCTCTGCGAAGTTGATTAAGGCAAGGAGATGAAATTCACTGTCGAGCGCATTATCCACGATCTCTTCATTGAAATATTTGGAGGATTATTCTAAGTTCCTTGACGAATCTAATCATTGTTATCCGATAGGTCACTCCCAGTAAATATTTTATCGTTAATAACCACTGCACCTTATTTCAATTTTTGTATGTGAATAGAGAAAAAATTCTTCCAGATCTAGAAATACGCATGTTAACATACTAAACGCTGGCTTGCACCTTCCGCAACGAAATTCAAGATCATAAACCTGCAATGATTCGTCCCTCGTGAAGTGGCCCAGTTTATTAATACATTTCCTTTCTAATTTTGTTGGTGTTCACTTTTATGAGATAAAGTAAATCTCCTCTGACAGTTACCTTAACTCCGGTCTTGCCTACTCAGTCACTTGTTACTGTTTATCCTACTTCCGTTCTTACTGGTAATGATAGAAAGAGAACGGGAATCATTGTGTTGAAGACGTTAATAAGTGAGTATATGGGAACCCAGTTGGATTGTATGTTATGAATCAAGTTGCCTGGTTATATTCCTAATTTAGCCTTCTACTAAGGTCAAGGACATTGGAAAGACTTCAGCTGTCAAAAATGGGTTCAGTTTATATCATTCTCAATCTAACCAAATGTCGCAAAAGAATATTCTTCTACCATCGACCAATTAGGTAATTTAGTTTTGTTAAAATAAGTATAAGATCTGAACTGTACATATCTTCTACTTTTGACGTCAGGACGATTAAAAATTTCGTGTTATTGTTTTAGTTATACAGTGGCCTTTATAAGCCCCTAACCTTCCATCCATAAAACACGAGATTCACAGAATTTGGGTTTTTTCTCGGGGGGGGGGGGGTGTTATGGGAAACTGTACGGGGCAGTAAACTGCAGCGAAATATCATTCAGTAATCATATAGAATATTTTTTGTGTAATTTAGGTGTGTTATAGAGGAAAGTTAAAATAGAAATTCTTATGAGTCTTTCGAAGAGAGAATGAATACCAGTTGACGATGCGTGTATTGAATGGATGTAGGATACTTCAGTACAAATTGCTTAATTGTTAGTGTATCAGATAATAAAAAAAAAGTCATTAACTTTTTTTAACTGAACCATGAAGGGAATGAAAATAAAATAACTGTGCAATTGGTTTCACTTAGAAGGGCGGGGCAGAGACCAGATATTTGGAAATTGCTTAATGGCTTCATAAAAAAAAATGCGAGCAAATCGCCCCAAGAATGTTGGTTGGTGTCTGTAACAAAATTGTGTTAAATCGATTGTCCTGTCCTACTTCGAACTCTCACAGCTACTGGTAATAATTATTTCCGTTATATCCTAAGGACCACACCCACCCACTTCAGTGGGTATGGTCGCTCTTCCCTTCCATTTTTGTTCTGATCCTCTGCCCATTTTTTCCCAATCTACAAACGAAAGCTAAAGCGCACTTCTCCAAATCCTCGTGATTTGCCCTGTCAGCCAGACTTTCAAATGCTGTCGGTTATTCCAATATTTCGTTCGCTGTTGGCACTTTCATGTAAATATGACAATAATTGATATTCATACACATCTCTCATTGTCAGATTCGTTTTGTCTGTCCTGTTGTGTGAATATTTAAAACCTGCTCAATGGTACAACCCTTGATGTAGGCACTTCTTGAGAAAGGAATATAAAGTTGCCGTTATTTTTATATATTGATTCTCTCTTTTTTTTTTTTTTGTTCACGAGATGTAATTTCGGACTGTTCCAGCCTGCAGTAAATTTGAATATCTCTGTATAAACTGAAGGTGTTATTGCTGCTATTTCGGTTTTTCAATGTGTATATGTATATATATATATATATATATATATATATATATATATATATATATATATATATATATATATATATATATACATATATATATATATATATATATATATATATATATATATATATATATATATATATATATATATATATATATATATATATGTGTGTGTGTGTGTGTATCTGTATACACACACATATATATATATATATATATATATATATATATATATATATATATATATATATATATATATATATATATGTATGTATATATATATATAGTATATGTGTGTGTGTATATGTATATATATATATATATATATATATATATATATATATATATATATATATATATATATATATATATATATATATATATATATATATATATTCTTGTTATGCAGTTAAGCTTTTGTTTTGTTGTTAGATTAAGGGGCCTTATGCAGCTTAACATCTTTTTTTCTATTCACTTCAAATTTTCTAGCCTGGATTTATATCTTTTATCAATATAATTGAAAGGTAATAAACTGATTTTTTATATATATATTATCAAAAGACAAGTGGACAAATATTCAGATTTTGGTGTGGATGATGAACCAGGATTTTATTTTCTGCGTTGTGTTGTCATTGTTATTTTTATATATAGAAAAAACAGTAGCTTTTGACAGAGTATTTGGGTATTTATGCTAAAATGTTCCTGTATTATTGAAAGCAAATGTGATGCTCCATGTATTTACTAATTGTGGAAAAAGCAATCTCTGATTGCCCTTTCTAGTTATGTTACTCTTACACTATTATAAGAAAAAATTGGGCCTGTGTTCTAAGAAATAATCTCTTCCTCTCTCTCACGGTGTTTGTAATTATGCACTTGCTAATTACTTTTCGACAGAAATTGATGTGTGTGTTGTATGCGGAAAGGGTGATTGTGAAATGCTTTTAATCAAAACTTTAAATGGTTTGTAAATATATATATATATATATATATATATATATATATATTTTATATATTTATATATATATATATATATATATATATATATATATATATATATATATATATATATATATATATACATACACACACGTATATGCATATATACAGGGTGTGTGTGTGTTTGTGTTTGTGTATATATGTAAATATATATGGAATAATTATGTGCATATCAACCAATTTTTCAAAATCACAATGCGGAAGTGCTCTT
Organism: Macrobrachium rosenbergii; assembly: GCF_040412425.1. Classification (NCBI taxonomy): domain Eukaryota; kingdom Metazoa; phylum Arthropoda; class Malacostraca; order Decapoda; family Palaemonidae; genus Macrobrachium; species Macrobrachium rosenbergii. The sequence continues at coordinate 45,703,101 of NC_089752.1, read as the reverse complement.
GTCATTCTCATCTTATTTACTCGTTGCAATTGGGTCCTTGGAATGTTTGTTGTTGGGGCATACATAAAACATATATGAACCAGTAGGTGACAGTGACAAATTGAATGTTTTCAAGAAATGTACAAACATTTTCACGAACGAAATCGACTGGTGAGAGAGTCAGTAATTTTAATAACTCTCTTCCATGTTTAAGTTTTTGGGCTTTTATTCTCCTTTCTTCCACAGTCTTGTTGTCCTTCGCTCTTTTATCATAATGAAGATTTTCTTATCTTTAGGACAGAAGAGAGCGTCCTGTGTGTGTCTAAAGAGCTGAAGTGTTTCTTGCACAGCACAGCGTAGCTCTCTCTCTCTCTCTCTCTCTCTCTCTCTCTCTCTCTCTCTCTCTCGCTTTTATTGGAGTATACATTCTTACTTTTCTATAAAGTTGGTCTTGTAATCTTGCTCAGAACGATTGATATTTTTCTTAACGATTATTACTGTATCCATCGTGTTTTCCAGAATTTGATGTGTCCTCTGTTGCTCAGTATTTAGCCTATTCTTTGACTTTTCCAATGTAAACTATACGGTGTTAAAAAATGCTGTTATCTATACATAAATATTAGCCATGAATCTAATTAATACAGAAGTTCTGATCCCCATTCAGAAAAAATTTTTTGCCTCACAATTCAGAAATGAAAGTTAAGTATCCCACTGTAAAAAAGTTGAGGTCCTTATTTGAGAAATGGTTGATCTTATTCACGAAATAGTTTGGTTTTCCTTATGAGAAACGGATTCGTATCCCCCATTCAGAAGTGGTTTGTTGGCGTGTGGACCACCAAGTTGTTTGATTCTGAGAATTCCTGACATAATTAATGATGTGTAGATTCTCCTTTGCTCCGCTGAATATTTTGCTCGTTCTTTACAGACACATTTCATTCTAAACGTAATTTGTTCAAAGATCTGTCACTTATTTGTACTCTTACGTGCCTGTGATACGTCCTCATTCAACGTAAGAATAATCGAGGAAAGTTTAGAATAAAGTTTTATTTGGCCTAGGCGAACAAGCACCCAAGGACGTGGGTTGTCTTTTATGAGTGCGAAAACGGCCGTTCGCCAAACCATAAATCCACACTGCTACGCAACAGGCGCAAGATGAGAAAATATATTTAAGAATTGAACATGCTATTTAAGCCACATTACTCCTGTTTTTAGTTTCCTGAAGTATAATGGAAGATTTGGGAAGGGGGAAAGTTCGGGTAAGGAGAATTTCGAGGCTTTCTTGTGGACTAGAAATGTGCCATCTAGGGGAAAACAAGAATTTATTGGTATATTGTTCATTCATCTTATGCCATTGTCTTCTGGCTACTAAATAGTGTTATTATTCATATGTTTGCTGTTCGCAGATAATGGGATTGGTGCTTTTCAAGTTACTGTGCAGGTCCTTAACAGGCCGTTTAGACTGATGTTTTCAGATGTTAGAATACAGTGTTGCCAGTTTCATTCGATCAAGCAAGGTGGCCAAAGTATGGCAAAAGAAATGCGTTTAAGGACAAAGAATAAAATTTAGAAAAATGCCGATTTAATTTTTTATCTATCTCCTCTTGATTTAAGCAAAGAAGTGAAGATTGCTTTGCAGAAGAAGATTTGGTTTAGAAAATGACAGGCGACAGGGATTGATATTTCCTTGAAGACTATGTCCAACAAACCACACTGTCTGAGATTCAGAGTGCCGCCCCACCCTGCGGGAGCAGTTACCATCACAGGCTGGTAAATTTACAATTGATAGTGCAACATCGTTGTATTTTCTCTTTAATAAGCTTATCTATCTAAGTATTTTTATATAATTATCTAGATCAACATAGCTCCTCACTACAGTTGATAGTGCACCATCGTTGTATTTTCTCTATAATAAGCTGTTCTGTGTTTCTCATCCCTCTTAGTTATTTTTATATAATTATCTAGATGAACATAACTGCTCACATGAATTTAGGAACATTCCTATATCAGTTGTCGTCAGTTAATCTTGTACCACTATATTCTGTGGATTTTTTACATGAAAGCTTCACGCTTGTGATAAAAATCGTTCCCAGTATATTAAAGCTAATAGTTTCACATAGATGGCGAGAACTAATATGTAGTGTGGTATATGAGCCGTACAAATAATAATATATTTTATAGGTGTTTTATAATGCTTTCATTGAATATTTTTAAACTGATATTCAGGTCAGTTCAAATCCTTTTTTCAGGGGTTACAGAAATTAAAAATCAACAAAAGGGTCAAAATGCATATACAGTCCCATATTTTTCATAGAAAGGCATGAATACTGATGTTTTACCTGTATTCTAACCCTAGCAATCGTAAAGTTTTTCCCCGCAGACATAGGATTTTTCTTTCGTGCAAATGTTCTGAACTGGGAGGTACTGGGTGACTGCAGGAAGGATTGTAGGTAAAGGCAATAAATTTCTTTATTTCCCGTGAAGTCTCGTTATTTCTCGTGAATCCCTTTACTTCGCTTAAAGTCTCTTCATTTCCCTTACAGTCCTTTTATTTCCCTTGAAGTCTCTTCAATTCCCTTGAGCTTTTTATTTCCCATAAAGTCTTTATTTCCTTTGAAGTCTCTCATCTTACTTGAAGGCTCTTCATTGCCTGTCGGTTAATTAATTGTTTGGATGGTGATGAATGGTGAGACGCGTTTTGTCTGTGTTTTTATATTCATTTACACTCTTTAGTTTATTTCGAAGAAATAATAAAAAGTTGAGGAGATTTTTATTAGAATAAAGTAGGAGAAACTTTCCTTGGCCTGAGCGAGTAATAGAAAAGTTACTTGGGAACAGCTCGACTCCCCCGTCTATGAATACAAGAGGAATTCTCTCTCTCTCTCTCTCTCTCTCTCTCTCTCTCTCTCTCTCTCTCTCTCTCTCTCTCTCTCTCTCTCTGGAGACCAGCCTAGACGAATTAGGCGAGCTTTTTGACTTAAAGGAAGAAAACTTTATTCCAGCTGCATTGTGCCATTGTTCCGTCAGAATGAACGTACTTGAAGGAGTTTGGATACTTTACAGCGGGAGAAGCCAGTTCGATTACCAATATTTTTAGTCATTTACATCCTAAGCCGGTGTCGATTTGAATCGGAACAATTTGCATTTTTATACCTGTTGAAAGACGCGGTAGGGAAATTAGCATCGTTTTGCCGCAGTGGAAACAGAGCTTGTTATTGTTACTCAGATTGCAGTGGTCGTCTACAGATTTTACTCCTGCTATTGACAAGGAGAGAGAGAGAGAGAGAGAGAGAGAAAGAGAGAACTTTTATTTCTATATCTGGAACTATACATTTTCCTCTCTAGAGCGTTTTGGCATTAATTTTATGTTACAAGAAAGTCGAGGTAAACGTAATTGGCTCAAGTAACATCGTCACACGCTGAAACCCTTCATATGAAGGGCTTTCTATTCGTGTAAATTGATGCTAGAATTTCAGTTACTATACATAATTGTTTTAAATTTACCTTATTTTATTTAATGCAGTTTTTATACAGATTTTATCATCAAATGAAATATATGATTGGATTTTTAGTGAGTCAGAGAATAAAGACCTTTTTCCAAAATAAATGTGTCGCAGTTAATCATGAATACGATTGGCAGCAAACAGATTCCCTGAGGGTTTTAGGATTATCCCCACTTTTCTAATTTGACCATCCAGTATTTGTAATTATTGTTATGAAAAATTTCATTGCATCCGGTTGCAACACCGATGACCGAAACTAAGCGGGCGACTATATTTTGCGACAAAGCTTTAATTATACCTAAAGTAATTCGTTTCAGGTTCACTTTACTTTTTCCATGATGGGTTGTCTAGAATTCGTGATTTTTTTCCTGGCCGTCTTACTTTAAACGTTTCAGGCCGTTATTGCATACTTTTATGTAATACACTTTACTTATTACTATGTATGGTACTGCATAACCCTCTATGTGGGACCCAACACCAGATCATGATCCCGTAAACGTTACTTATTCAAGATAGTTGAATATATAGTTTTTTATTTATTTGTCTTAGAAACTATTACCAACTCTACGATGGTGGTGTTATTTCTTTTCTTTTATTAGGTGGATTTCAGCCTGCCATTTTGCACTAATTAATTATTATCGTGTATAGTGTCTGCCGTTGAGCTGTTAACGTGTCCTGCTTATAAATCACTCTACCAGTTCTGGGATCTTTCTGAGTATTTCACGAAAAGATGATGATATCTTTTAAATTTTCATTTCTCCGAGTGGATTCTTCTTGCATTAAAGTCTTCAATAGAGAGAGAGAGAGAGAGAGAGAGAGAGAGAGAGAGAGAGAGAGAGATCCCTTTAGTGGTTATACTCTATGTCTCTGGAAGATATCGGGATATCCGTAATGAAACATAAATATAATCTGTGGTCAGGGGTTGGCAGCGGACCTCCGTGTCCGTTGCGTTGTTGCCCTTCTCTGGTCTCTATTTTCTTTCTTCCTTTGTCTTTATGTTCAGCATTTGTGGACTCTGAAAGCAGAATAACGTTGATGAAACGTAGGATGTTGTCTCATAAATACTAACCTTCACCGTTAAAGAAGTTTGTAATTTTCTTAAATATTAACTTTTTCCATAATACTTTAGGTACTTTCTGTTTCGTTCATGACTTGAATTTATGAACGCATAGGTGAATGTAATTAGCTTAATGCATTCTCATGTTTATCAGTTTATGCATATATGAATTTGCAATACTTTCTATAAATACAAGGAAATTAAAACGAAAGAGTTTATGGGTCAGTAAACTATGACCAACTATGTCCCCATTTTAGATTTGATAGGATCACCCAAGCACGTTCAGTATCTTTCTATCTACCTGTTTATTTGTGTATCATATATATATATATATATATATATATATATATATATATATATATATATATATATATATATATATATATATATATATATATATATATATATATATATATATATATATATATATATATATATATATATATATATATATATATATATATATATATATATATATATATATATATATATATATATATATATATATATATATATATATATATATATAAAATATGATATATAAATAAATAGATAAATAGAAAGATAGATAACGTAAAATGTGGACATGAACAAGCCAAAAAGAAAGGCCGAGAGAGCTTATGTTAATTGATTTCTCAGTCGGCATCCACTGTTGTATCCGCATGCTGAAGTACACTAGTGCGCGCGCGCTCTCTCTCTCTCTCTCTCTCTCTCTCTCTCTCTCTCTCTCTCTCTCTCTCTCTCTCCCGATTATATCTGAATGGCTTTCCCAGCTTCAAAAATAAAAGTCATTTGATATCCGGTTATATGCAGATTGCATTCTTGTGCACGGAACTTTTCGCTCTTCTTGCTCTCGCGTTATTTCAGAGGAACGAAAAAAAATCCTCCCTTTTCTCACAGGCACTTCCACCACGAAAGAATAGGTTTGAAACGACGGTGGAGATGAAACCGTCTTCCATACTCGGGAAATAATTCCGATCTATAGCAGGGAGAGCATCCTCTCTACAGATTCCCAATTTCAGATCTGTTTATCATCTCAGTAAGAGTTTGGAAGTCGTGAACCATGAGTAATGCTTCTAAGTCTCTCGTCTTGTATGGACTCTTTAGTGGTCTGCTAGATTTTTCTTAGCACCGTACCGGTGACTTATCTTCAATTTTTTAAAATGAACAAAATATCTTATGGATTATTTTCTTCATATGGAGTTATTCCCCGTAGTATTAAAAAAATATATACCCGGTTTTCTTGTTAGGGAGGGGAGTGCGGTTCCTCTTTTCACAACCTAGACAGAGACTTATTTGGGAAAGCGCTTTCATTCTGAAAGTGTAACACTGCAGTAAGATGACAGTTGTACTGCTAAATTACGGTAACTAGTTGTGCTAATGAGAGAAAAATCTCATGGGGATCTAGAGGTTAGGCTGGAATGTCGGGTTCTCATGCTTTTTAGAATGCAGAAAATGTGCTAAAAACGAATGTATGATTTTGCCCTGTCACATTCTCGAGCGTCGAGAGGAAGTGTTAGGAAGAAACAACAAAATCAACAGGCTCTTGTAATAGCTTTTGTAATGAAGGAATCGGAGTTTTTGCGAGCACAGCCATTAGAGTTTATTTTACCATTTGTAATTAAAGCGTCGTCACATAAACATGACACTTTGGTAGATCGCGTTAAAAATGAAAGCGTTGTTCATTATAAAATGGTTGCAAAATGAGGCTCATATTTTTCACTGTAAAAACTGAAATTCTGATTTGGGTTATTCCCGGAAAGAACTGAATACTTGCCGTGAATTCTAAAACTTTGCGTCGTATAGGAAAAAATCTGAATATGAAATGATGGACTTGCTTGCTTATTGAACATCGCTGCTTTTTGTCTCTTTTCTTTATTTGCATCACACACACACATACACACACACACACACACACACACACACACTTACAAATATGATATTAGATAGTTTCTAGCCCGAGACATGAATTAGGCTTATGTGTCCAAATAGGGAAGCGTCCTTTGAAATGAGGAGTTCTGTAGTATCCTGCATCGATAACAAGATTCTCTCTCTCTCTCTCTCTCTCTCTCTGTGTTTTTGTCAATTCGTGGGTTAATAGTACATTACTTAAGCCAGATTCCTCCTCCTGAAGAGCTCGCTTAAAACGCCTCCCTGAACTTGGCTGCTAAAGAAAGCTTTTTTTTTTTTTTGTAGACAATTATAGGAGTCATTTTAGGGGAGCCCTTCAGGCAGATATATCTAGCTAAAGTGAATTAACTATAGTAAGTAGGCCTAATGTCATGGCCAAAACCCTTCATGATTTTCAGTTGGCATATATAAAATTATATATCGATATAGGCCTAGGTCTTTATTAGGTTAAGTAAAACTCACAAAAGAATTCTCTCGCTCTCTTCTTATTCTTACTCAAGTAATATGTTATTTTATCCTGGTCGTATTTCATTTACAGTGGGCTATATGACAATAAATTTTCTTCTGTAAAGGAAAATATCATTTTTATCATATTATAACTACTTAATAATGAACTAATTGAACTATACAACAATGCAATAGTGCCCTATGGCTAGAAATGCATTGCAGTAATATTTGACCGTGAGTAGTTGTGGGTTCCGTTTGACGTCACTGACTCGTCTCGAGCTGCGCGTGTTTCCACCTGTTCTTCTTCCACCTTGGTTTCAACGACCGCACCAGCTATCGCCGAAGGTATTTTCATATAAAGACTCTTCGTTTGTATTCTCTATCCAGGAAAAATGCAAATTATATTAGATCATTTTCATTTTGTATACATATAATATAGAACGTTATAAACAAATCATAATAATTTTTAAGTAAGCTTAGAACAATGAGAAAAGAGAATAAAAAAGAAATATTATATACCGTACAAGTGCAAATGAAGGTGAATATTGAGCCTAAGGATTGGAAATGCGACAAGCGAAAGGGTGGAGAATGAAATGAGCTGGCTGTTTTTAATATTTGCCGGCCCTTCTTACCTGGAAATGAATTCTGAATAATGAAACGTTTCAGAGTAATCTGGGCAAAAACTCATGATATTTATAGAAAATTTTCATGAAAGGAATGCTGTTTGGGGGGACTGTTTGTTTGTCAGTTGCATGTCAGCATATAATGTGAAAAAAGGAAAAGGGAGGAAATTAGATTATGCACAGGAATAGCTACAAAAATATTTTCATTAAATGCTAACATACTGAATGTACTTGCGTAGGTTTCATTCGTTAAATGGCACAAACACCTTCATAAACATACAAACAGACGTAGCTGAAGTTCTCCCTCTCCTTGGAAATGGACCTCTTCTCCCAGTGACCGAAAAAAAATCCAGCGGCTTATTTAACGAGGACACAGACCTGAAGAAAAATCTTTAAAAAAAGACATTGGCAAACCTTTGAAGTTTATGTGAAGTTTTATAATAAAAAAATGCTTTCAGATTCAATAGCGTCGATTAAAACCGGGCAAGGTGAAAAGTTTTTCTATGCATTGCGAAAGTAGTCTTTTTTTATTACCTTTTTTTCTAATAGTTTTCTCGCGGGTTTTTCGAAAGGAGAGAAAAAGAATATCATGTCGGTTATAACATTTACATTTTTAATCAACTCTAGCTCTCTCTCTCTCTCCGGATGAAAGTGAATTACAGACGTGTAAAAAAATCTTTGATGCTCAAGCCGGAAAATTCAACAAAAGTTGCTCAGTGACATTTAAAATTTTTGAAATTTTTATTTAACCAGAACCCTAGTATTTGGGCAATACCGGAAAACATGAGAAAGATGGACTAATCATAATGGAATTCTTTAGGGGTGACAGAATATGTATTATAAGAGAGTATGTAAGAGATAATATTGCTGATATACTAAAGTGACTCATGTTTTCCGATTGCATGTACATGTAGGCAAAGTAAGTGGTAATAAAAGAGCAAAGAATAGCGTGGGAATACAAAGTTTGTTTGTAAGAGAGAATGGCTCAACTGGCAGATATGGGAAAAAGTGAGGCAAGGAGTATGTGGGAACCAACGTGCTTCTGACAAAGCTTTTTTTTTCTATTGTGGAAGTATGAGGCCGATGTTTAGTAAGTTTTCATAAGATTGCGGATTCACAGAATACGTAGAAGGAATGGGATTAGTGACGCGTGTGTTTGGTTACAAAAAACAAACGTCGTCCATGTAACTGAATTTTTCTCTAATTATGTCCTTTGCCTCCAGCACTTTCAGTTTTTGGGGACATGTTTATGTAGAAAGATAATTTGGAATTTGTGGGAATAATAGTTTGTGCATGAAATCCTTTGCATTTCATGGCACTGGTTTGGTTCTAACGTCTTTCCCGTTGAATAGAAACCTCAGGCTTTTGGGTAAAATTTCAAATCAGCGAAATCTCATTTAGGCCTATTTCATTCCCTCCTCCTTTTCCGTTCTTTTGGACGTAGTGTTTGCCAGTTAAAATTTGTATTCGGTTTCAAATGGGCTCAGTCGCTCATCTTATGGATTTTGTCGCTGACAAAAATGAATAGATTTATAAAAAAAAAAAAAAAAAAACAATATAACTTACGGATTGTATTTTGTTCCTTTCGTTCATATATGTAAAATTTGGGGCGCACTTCTAGCTTCAGAACTTTATCTGTTATCATGAGCTTTTCCATTTAGGAACGATACACACACACACACACACATAAGCACTTTGTATGTTTATTTCGAAATGAAGTTGGGCAGGTTCTTTCTGTTTCACTTTCATTTTGCAATCTGACTTTTACTCCATCATAAAAAGTTACTTTTCTCCCACTCTGCGAGTGTTTAACTCCAAAGGGCTTGTATTTCATAGGACATGTTATGACAACCTTTAATGTTTTTTCGTATTTAAGACTAGAATATTTAACTTTGTTTTACCTTTCCGGGTTCGTGATGAAAGTGTAAGCAGCTGTACAAGCATTAACACACACTCTCTCTCTCTCTCTCTCTCTCTCTCTCTCTCTCTCTCTCTCTCTCTCTCTCTGCAAATGGTAGCATAGTCTCCATGGAAACCATCCTCATTTTTCCTTAACCATTCGTATTCAATTATAATCGATGGCTCGGTTATTTCTTCCATTGTTATCGAGATTTACCGGAGGGATTTAAGGGTCCTGACGAGAATAACCTTATTTATAAAATTGAGTCTGATGTCCATGATGCTTTTTGCCTTTAAGAGACGCACGATCTCAAACCGGAGAGCAGAGTAATTATCACCGTTCCATGGTACACTTCCATGTGGGTGGTAATGATGAATCTCATTTTTTATTCCGCTTGACCTCCGTCATTAATTACCTTTTTATGCTTTTAAGCCTTATTAACCCCAAAAGGTCACTTTTCTGTATAGATAGGTAACCTCATTTTTTAAAAAATAATGGGTATATATATATATATATATATATATATATATATATATATATATATATATATATATATATATATATATATATATATATATATATATATATATATATATATATATATATATATATATATATATATATATATATATATATATATATATATATATATATATATATATATATATATATATATATATATATATATATATATATATACATATATATATATATATATATATATATATATATATATATATATATATATATTGTAAGAAACCACAGGTCTCATAGTGTTCTCGTTATGTTCAGATTCTTTTTTCCAGATTATTAGCTCGTACCAGTATGATACTCTGTAGGACACTGCCAGATGACAAACAATTCAGGGCAAAAATCTCAAAAAGGAGGAGGTCAAGGACACGCTAGGCGAATTAACAAAACACGTTTATTACAATAACTCAACTTAAACTACAAAGAGACTCTCCTTGAAAACTGGAACGATGGAGGAAAAGACACACTCGCGAAGCATTACACAAACACAACCACCATCAGCCTAGCTAACTTTTACTCAAGATAAAGGGACAGGAATAAGTAGAAGGTAGAAAAACAACAATTGCACTTGGGCGTAAATTGCGCTAACACACGAAAGAAGGAGAAACAGAATAGAAAATATCCTTAAGCCTAATTAAACTCTTAACAAAAATACAACTACAAAACATACTTTAAACCTATACTAATCCATATCTGGAGATATATATATATATATATATATATATATATATATATATATATATATATATATATATATATATATATATA
>NC_089752.1:45674885-45687385 GCF_040412425.1 Macrobrachium rosenbergii | reverse complement strand
TGTTTTGGTTGCCATCTCTCTTGTCGTATTTTCAGCTAATCGGAAAAAATATAGTAAAATATTACAATGCAACGTAAATGTAACGTTCATATAGGGACTCTTCTCGAGATTATTGGATATTTCTCTCTTACAACCACATAACTAAACTAGGGCCAAATATTCAAATATTAGAAAAAAATAATGGAAATCTTAGATAAAATAACATAAATAAAACTTGAAATCACACAGGTACGATTTACCTGTGTTGTTTTTAAAGCATGTTGCCCTCCTTTTTAGGTTCTTACATCTGCCGCATCTGCGTACCTGTGTAATTTTTAAAGTTTTATTTATGTTATTTTATATACGTTTTTCATTATTTTTTTCTAATATTTGAAGATTTTTTCCAAGTTTAGTTATGTGCTTGTAAGAGAGAAATATCCAATAATCTCGCAGAGCAGTCTCTATATGACGTACATTAACATTGCAATGTAATGTTTTACCGAATTTTTTTCCGATTTATAGCAGTTTAAGATGGGAGTTCAGTAACAATTGGATATCCCTTGCTTCCAGCCTTAAAATGTAACGCATAAATGACACACCATTAAATTTACCTGAAACACACTTTTCCTGAAATTATTTTACATGCAAGTAATCATAATTTCCCCTTTGATTTTTCCAGAATTGTTATCTATCTATCTATCTATCTATCTATCTATCTATCTATCTATCTATCTATCTATCTATCTATCTATATATATATATATATATATATATATATATATATATATATATATATATATATATATATATATAAAGTTTTTTATATAATTTTTTTATTAATTATGCGTATTGCAACCTTTGTGAAATTGTGTTTACGTATATATTCATACTGAACATGATACAAACAACGATTAAGAATATAATAGTAGAAATAAGAATAATGCCTGATCGTTATTATGATTATAATTATCACCCAGTATTGGTATTGACACTGTAGCATTGTATGCAGTTGTGAAAAAAAAAATTAACTGAGAAATTACCTTTGCATTGTATCCAAATGGCCCAGCTTATGGTCACTTCCCAGATGCTAGCAAGAGCAGTCTGTTTTAAAAGACCCGTTTCGTTTGCTTTTACGACTGCTATTGCGGAAACGACCAGCTATCCTTCATGTCAGAGAGAAAGGGAGGGGGAGTTTCCTGCGCACTTATCAAGTTCATAAAGGAACACTTTATTTTGCATTCATTAGGTTTAAGGTGGTTGTAAAATATGTGTACCCTTGTGTATCAATACTCGTGTTATTATTATTATTATTATTATTATTATTATTATTATTATTATTCAGAGGATAAACCCAATTTATGTGGAACCAACCTACAGGGGTGATTGACTTGAAACACAAGTATACAAAGAATATGGTATTCTCTCGGATGAACCTGCAGAAGATAATGTGAAATACAGAAAGAAGAGGTCAGTTATTAGAATAAAAGTTTTTTTTTTAATGAAATAAATTATGTAGTGTTTATTGATGTGTTGAGGGCCTTTGTTGGCTTTGTAGTGTTATTAACTGATCTTGGTCGCTGACCTTTCGTCTTTTTTACATTTATCTTCCGTAAAAGTGACTTTTTTCTATTGCTCTCAGCTTTTCACCATCCCAGTGGAGATTTCTTGCTATACGTGGATTACTTATTTTTTTAGACATTTTATTATGAATATGTAAAGAATATGTGCGTGAGATTTTCAGTAAAAAATATTTTTATCTCGATACAATAAAAACTTGTGATAATCCCTAGTTCTTCATACTCCGCTGTATTTTTTCAATATTAAGCCTTTTCTTGATTGATGAATCAAGAAAAAACATAAAATAACTGTCACAGTCACACTCATCAATGGCTTATTCATACATGGTACAGTACCTCCTGTAGTTATTCCGTAAACACCTGTCTCTCACTGCGAAAATAAGTTTAGCTAAGTTTATCATTAAAAATAGGAGTTTTTCCTTGACGGCAGAAGTGGGAGAGGGAGTATCAGTTGAATACTGTAAATTACATTTTTTTTCTGGTATACTAAGATAACTTGTTTCATGAAGTGGATAATATATATATATATATATATATATATATATATATATATATATATATATATATATATATATATATATATATATATATATATATATATATATATATATATATATATATATATATTGTATATATATATATATATATATATATATATATATATATATATATATATATATATATATATATATATATATATATATATATATATATATATATATATATATATATATATATATATAATTTTATATTTATATACAGATATATATACTGTATATATATATATAAGTATATAAATATATAATATATATAAATATATACTTTTTGCATTATACATATATATTATGAAATATATGTGTATATTATATATATATACACACATTTTAGCATTATATATATATTATGTATATATATATATATATATAATTTTATATTTATATACATATATATATATGCATTATATATATATATATATATATATATATATATATATATATATATATATATATATATATATATATGTATATATAATAAGAAACATAAAATCAAATAATCGTAAATGTTTCATATTCATATCCTCTCATTCGTACTCGTGGTAATTTTAACTTACTGAAATACTACAGTTTATTCAAACTCGATTTCATTTGCTGGACATCGTTAAGTATATTTCTTGTATCGGATGAAGAGGTCATTTAGCACTGAAAGACATTCTGCCAGATGAGAGGTCTTTCATTACAATTTACCTCATTGTGCAAGGAAAAACTTTAAATTACAATATTCAAATGACACTATCTCCTGCATACAGGAAGAAATTATTTCGTTTTTTGTGTTAACTTATTTTCGCTATGAGAGAGAGGTGTATATATAATAATATCCACGAAATGTGAGTGGTATTTATTTTAGAAAGGTTCAGACTGAAGTCATGAAACGACTTGAAGTAGGAAAGTTGGCCCCACAATTTTTAAAGCAAAAAGTTATCGCCATTTAGCTGCGCATAACTTTGTTATGGCCTCTGTAACTAAACTTCAGTACGCATATTTCCCTGCTTCTGTCACCAAGCAAGTACCACTGTCATGAAAGACCTCTTACCCAGCAGAATGTGTTTTAGTGTTAAATGGCCTCGTCACCTGATATAAGAAATATACTAACAGATGTCAAGCAAATAAAATCGAATTTAATAATCTTTAGTATTTCAGAAAGTTAAAATTGTTAACCAGTACGAATGAGAAGAAATGGAGTAGCCAGGAAGCCTGAAAATTTACTGAAAAAAATCAGTTTGGCCTTATTTCTAGGATTTGAGACAATAGGTCTGGTGATATTGGTCTTTGATGTTGTAACGCCATCCTAAATGTCGACTGTTACCATGAGCGCCGCTTCATGCTCTGATGATTCTCTTGACCGTCTTTATGTTTGTGTGTGTGTGTGTGTGTGTGTGTTTGTGAGAGAGAGAGAGAGAGAGAGAGAGAGAGAGAGAGAGAGAGAGAAAGAGAGAGAGAGTTGCTGGCTACTCCTTACAGTCGGAGAGCAAGTGCGTTTATCTCATAATTACGAGCATCATGCTTTCCCCACTTGAGCCCAATGTTTAGCGATATTGTTGAAATGGTAAAGTAGAAAAAAGAAAAGCTGAAATTTATTTATTTTGGTAAAGTTGAGGTAACTGAAATTAAGGTGGATGGTCAGGTTCGATGAGTAAGAAGGAAAACATTAAATTCAATATTTAAATGAAAAAAATAAACTGGTTATGTATGATTCAGTGACAAAGGACACTGCTTTACTTTTCCGAAATTTTAAATCAGTTTGGAGTGGAAAATGATTGAAAATGTTGAATATCTGTGGAAATAGGTCTTATGAATATTTATAAATGTGGAAAATAAATGGAAAATAATTGTCCTGAATTTCACATAGGGCTACATTATTATTCACTGAAATATCGAAGCATCTTTATGTCTCCCAGTGGAACCATTTAATTTTGAAGCTGTGTAAAAATCAGTAATGGGATTTCGTGTTACGGATTCTCTCTCTCTCTCTCTCTCTCTCTCTCTCAAAACAGTTTTTCTTGGAATGCATATTTCTTCATTTATCAGGACACAGATTAGTTTATTGTTCCACAAGTAAAAAAAAAAAAAAGCAACTTTTATCAAAAGCAGCGGTTGGAACTCTTTCCACCGAAAAGGATTTTGTTCATGGAGTCTTGCACGTGTACGATTATCTTGTGAAAAAAAAATATATATAGGAAGGGAGGTTCCACTGGTATTTAAGACGGAAAAAGCATTCAGTAAACATCATTAACATTAGTAGAAGCAATATTATTACACTGGAATGACATTCAGAAGTTTCTCTATTCTAAGTGGAGGTCTACTGTACATTTGACCATTCAAACAGTTCGAGAGTGCTGCCGAGCGAGGTATCAAATGGACCTCGAAGGTAACTTGGATTGTGTCGAGCGGGGACTTAATCTAAAGGGAAAAGAATTAAGCCCTCTCAGAAATGGTCGATAGAGTATCTATCATGTTCCTTTACCACCTGCAGGTTAAAATGTGCTGGAAAAAAAGCGTTGCTGGGAAACGTCCCTCCTCATTTTTTCAACTGGTACCAGTGGCAATTACTGGTAGTAGTATTAGAACTCAATACTTTAGAGGTTCATTACCCGTTGACGAAATCTAAGTGTTTATGAAAGATGTCACATTTATTTATGATATTTATTATGATAACGGAATTATCATTTTATTGCAGGTTTCTTTAATTATTCCCTAGTTATATATATATATATATATATATATATATATATATATATATATATATATATATGTATATATGTATATATATATATATATATATATATATATATATATATATATATATATACACACGTGTGTGTGATGTATATATATATATATATATATATATATATATATATATATATATATATATATATATATATATATATATGTGTGTGTGTGTGTGTGTGTGTGAGACTGTGAAATATTTTCTGTTAAAACAGAATTCCACCACATATAAGGGAGCCCATAGAAACGCCTTTATCTTACACATTTTGGCGTTCCTATGGGGTGCCTTGTATTTGATGTATGTATATGTGTATATATATATATATATATATATATATATATATATATATATATATATATATATATAAACATTTATATATATATATGTGTGTGTGTGTGTGTGTGTGTGTGTGTGTGTGTGTGTGTGTGTGTGTGTGTGTGTGTGTGTGTGTATGTATGTATGTATGTATGTATGTATGTACAGACTGTGTGTGTGTGAGAGAATGATCACAATTACCAGTATCCACAAACGCAGGTACCGAACTTAATAACCCCCTGAGAATCGAATAGGTCGATCCCACTTCTGAATTTCAATATCCTACCAATCAGACCTCTTTCTTGGTAGCTTAATTACAATGTTGGAAATCGATCCTATCGGATGCACGATCGACCCATACACTTACGAAAGAATTTTCTACATATTATTCATCTGAGGACGGTAGGTTCCCTAATAAAGAATGTACAATAAAAGTTAAAGAGCAGCAAGTTAATTATTCCATGCGACAAATATTAATTACATTCATACATATATACAAACATAAACAAACTTGCGCAGTTATATATATTAATGGCTTTGAGCTCAAAAATCAGGAAAAAATTAGCCACGTTTCCATTAAAATTTTGATATTGCATTTAGAATAAAATATTAATTCCAAAACATCCATACCCTTGTTTCATCATACTTCCACACATGCACACACACACATACACGCTATATATATATATATATATATATATATATATATATATATATATATATATATATATATATATATATATATATATATATATATATATATATATATATATATATATATATATATATATATATATATATATATAACTATATAGGAGTTTGTGTATGTATATATATATATATATATATATATATATATATATATATATATATATATATATATATATATATATATATATATATATATATATATATATATATATATATATATATATATATATATATATATATATATATATATATATATATATATATATATATGTTGTATATAGAATAGATAGGAAAATTAGATAGAAAAGAGAGAGAGAGAGAGAGAGAAAAAAGTTAGGAGAGAGAAGGAGAGAGAAATAAGAATAAAGAGAGAGGCAAAGAACACAGTGATAACGCCCAAATGCTGTTGTATCGTTTATCAATCAGATTGATGTTTACATGAACCATTGCAGTTATCGTGTTGAAGCCATAAAAACAGTCGTTAAAAGTGAGAACTAATGGCCTTTTGATTTACTATTGAAGCTAACCAAAACATGAGTCAGCACAACCTAAATGCTTACAGCAGCTGGTTCTATAGCCCTGCCTTCTCAGGAAGGCGTTTTCCCTGGAAGTTCCAGGAATTTGGGGTTGGCTCAAGTGATGTACTTCTTCAACCTCCAATCAATTATGTTTGGGAGGGGTCTTTCACACACCCTCCTAAGATCACCTCCTATCAAGTCCTCTAAGGAGAGATTTGAATCACACCCACTACAGTCCTTCCAATCAGCTACTTTGAAGGGGAGGCCTTGCTGATTAATCCTTCCAATAAGGCTAGAAGGAGGTGGAGATTACAGATAACAAGTTTTTCTTAGGGTTCAACTGAGTTAGAGACCTATTATTTTGAGAGAGAGATGAGTTCAGAACTGTGTCCTTCAAATTATATTGTACGTATCCTTGTGACTTCAGTGTTCCCATATAGACTGAGTCAAGAGTGATTTAGTTTTCTTTCATTGTAACTTTTTAATTTTGTACTGATCTTTATAATACTTTTTGTACTAATTAAAGTGGAGAAATTACCAATCTCGTCTCTATACGCCTTTCTGAGAATATCAATACTTAAAAATAATAAATATAAAAGATAGCACATCATCCAAAGTTTTGTGTTGGTGATTACTGCATTTTGACACCTTATTATTGAGAAACCAAGGTAAGAAGAGAAAGACTAAAATCCATACAAACATACAACAAAGATCATAAAGGGAGAAGATAATTAACATATATATTTATATATATATTATATATATATATATATATATAACCAAATATATATATAATATATTATATATAATATATATATTTATATATATATATATATATATATATATATATATATATATATATATATTTATTTATTATGAATGTAATTTATATTTGTGAACTTGGAATTCTTAACTTTTGTCTGTTTAAAGCCTTAAAAGCACAGGCTTCGATATAACCACATAGTCGATTGGCTTAATTGACCGCTTGCAAAAGGTTTATGTACACTGTTTATGTCAGATTGACTTGTTTAATCTAGAATCCAGTTAATTGCTGCTGTTTATTTTACATGTTCTCTTTTTGTTAAGAGAGATCTGTTCATAATTCCCACTTTTGATTTACTATCGTGGGTGATAAAGCAGCGTTGAAACGCGGAGCCTCACTTTGGCGACCTTCCATTGGAAACCCACTCTGTTTACGGTCTTTCGAGGGTTTTGTTTCACAAGGCTAGATTTAGCAAAGTAAAGTAAATTTTGTTTATTATTTGTCGAAAAACCAGTAACAGTACACACACACACACACACACACTATATATATATATATATATATATATATATATATATATATATATATATATATATATATATATATATATATATATATATATATATATATATATATATATATATATGTTTATAAACATATATATATATATATATATATATATATATATATATATATATATATATATATATATATATATATATATATATATATATATATATATATATATATATATATATATATATATATATATATATATATATATATATATATATATATATATATAACCAGAAAAGAAACTTCCAGTATAGGTGCGATAATTCCGTTATCATAATAAATATCAGAAGAAATAAATGTGACATCTTTCATATATACTTAGACTTCGTCAACCGGTAATGAACCTTTAAGGTACTGAGTTCTAATACTACTACCATTTTTATTTGCCGCTAGTACCAAGTGAAAAAATAAATGGATACCTTTACTGTATATACAGTATATATGTGTGTGTGTGTGTATGTATAATGACTGTGAAATATTTTCTGTTAAAACAGAATTCCATCAAATATAAGGAGACCATAAAAACGCCAAAATATAGAAAGTAAATGCTGTATTTCAGAGACCAACTGTCTCTCTCATCAGGCAAATAGTTGAATAAGAAAAAGTTACAGAAAAGTGGAATTTATACCAGAAGGTCCATAGGTCAGCTGTTACGTCACTCCAGTTGACAATTTCTCTTTAATCTTCTTAATCGCTGGTTGGAGGAAGATTTTATCTATGATAACTGAATCCCTGGTGCTTTTTGAAAGATTCATCGTATTTCTTTTTTTAATCAAAGCTGATTCCACCATTTGGCTTTTGAACTGACGATTGCTGCTATATATTACACGAGACAAATTCCAGTGGTTATTTATGTGGTTAAAAATAGCTGAGCTCTGTTGTCCATACCTAACTGAACGTTTATGTTGTATTAATCTCTGGGGGAGTGATTTGCCTGTAAAACCGATATATATAAGATTGGTCACAATCGAGGCAAGGGATTTCGTAAATTCCTATGTCTTTGGGGACTTGCTTTTGTTGGACGTTAATCAGGGATTTGGCTAAGGCATTTGGGTAGGTAAAAGCAAAAGGGTTAGAGTTTCCAAGTGCCTGTGTTAACGTCTGAATCCAAGTGTGGGATTTTTATATTATTGTTGGGAGTCTCTAGTCTTGTTTTAAGAGGGACGGTAGAAGATTATGTTCACTTTGTGGATCGCTTTCTCAATTACATGGTCGGGGTACTTTAAAGATGACAGCTGCTTACGGATTAGTTCAATTTCCTTTTCCAGGAAATCCGCGGAGCAAATCTGTAAGGCTCTTAAGAATAAATTGCTGGCTACGCCAGTCTTGACAGAGATGTCATGATAGGTATGAAAGTGGGTGGTAAACTTGTATTCTGTCGTGTTTCTAATTATTAAAACGTCAAGAAAAGGAATTTTATTGTCTGTTTCCCATTCAACTTTAAATTTGATGCTAGGCACTAATGAATTTAATTTTAAAAGAAATTCATTGAAATTGCCCCACTTATTATCCCAAAATGTAAAGGAGAACATAGCAGTAGCCCTTGAAATGAGCATAGTAGTTATTTACCAAAGATATTTTTATTTGATGTGGGACTATCTTTATATGTCTTGTGATGTTTTCGAATCTCCCATAAAAAATATAGTGAAATCAAATGCCTTGTTCATATTTATTCTCTTTTGGGAACAAAATATCTTGTTCTCCTCCATGTTGAACATCTGGAAGGATCGTGTTAATGGCTTCGCCGGTACATTTATATTCGGGGGACACTTTTAGCTGTCACCCTGGAACCAGTCATTTTCCCTATAGCAGTTAGCGTCTGCTTACGGAAACTTCAACTTCAAAGTTCAAAGGGACTTCGTCCGAAACTTGTACAAATGAAAGGAAGAGTTTGTTCACGACTTGGACCATCGACGGATGGTCTCTTGTTTGTCACTTTTTCATAAGTTGTATTTCAACAGAGACCTTTGACACCCACAATTGATCCCTGATCCCCACCTCCTGCCGAGAGCAACCAGATTCACTGAACAGCAGCACCAATTTGAAGTAAATGTGCCTCGCTGTCGAACTTCTCAGTTCCAGAGGTCCTTATTCTTCACACCTGCATTGGACTGTGGAACAGCCTCCCAGAGGATGTCATGCAATTGGAACTTCAGACGTTCAAGCAGTTGCGGAGTACATTACTACCCTAATACTATTGTACTTGCATTTTAATAAATTTTTATTAATTATTAATTTGTTTTGTTCATTTTTAATAAGTGGGATCTCTTCTGTATATATTTCCCTTTACCTCCTCTTACTTCTTCCTAATGAACACCATATTCTTTGGAAGCTTGAATTTCTTGTCAGTGGCACCTGTGGGCTTGTTTTATGGGAATAGGTTTCATCTTCTGAAAAATGACAATGATAATTTATTGCAAGACCTCTTTCCTTAGTTACGATTCAGAAACACGGCTGGCTGAATATGAGTGTTAGTAGTGTTCCTTTGTTCCGTTGTTTTATAGCCTCCATAAAACAAGAACAAACATTAGCCACAAATACATCATATTTTTTTAAAGGATATCAATGTGTCGTATCGTCTTGAAATATTCAGATCTGAAGAGGTTGCTAAAATAAATAAGTAATACTATTCTCCGTTTTTTCTTTTTCTTCCATCTCTCACTTTCTTTATATATATATTATATATATATATATATATATATATTTATATATATATATATATATATATATATATATATATATTGTATATATATATATATATATTATATATATATATCTTTATCTAATGATGGGTTATTGGTTGTTGGTGTCATAACTATCATTAACGTAGTTAGATCATTCATTGCAATATTTTTCGTGTAAAACTTTGAGAGTAGTTTTCTTCATATATGTATTTTAATATAAGTTTAGTCTTTTTTTTAAGATTATGCAGTAGTTACTTCAATCCACGCATATGTGTCTACAGTAGAGTACTGGTAGGAGATAAATAGGATGAGGGAATTGTGGGAATGGGGATGTTTTGAAGAAGAGTTGTCAAACCCTGCATTACAGATCAAAAGAGCCGTTAGTATCCAATGATAAAAGTTAAACCTCATTTCCCGTTACTCATGTCCATTTTGAAAAGCTCTGCGAACCTTAAGTCTCCTCACCATCCACTTTTCCCAGCTCTTCTTATGCTTCTCAACATCTGTCCCCTCCCCCTTTATTCTTCCCACACACCTTCATGATACATGATAATATTTGAAAAATTGTAGAAAGAGGCAATTTATGGGTTGCTCCGGATGCCCGAAGTGCAGCGAAGGAGAAACTTACATTGTTCATGCAAATTATCCCTGGTGATAAGTTGTCCTTTCCTGCGTGCCTCCTTTGCGTATATGCTGGATATGTAAATGCCATTAGAACTTCAGGTAATTTAATGCCCGGGGCGTTACTCATCTCTTTATTTGGACATATTCTATTACGTGGGGACATGAACGAAAACAGAATTTGTCAAACGAGATGTCATTTATTTTTTAAGTGTTATTACACATAATAAACGCGGAACTAATTTGATATTCTATTACGTTTAGGGTCTTTAGGGAGAGTTATTCCGAGGGAAAGACTGGGATTTTATAATTCTGCCGTCACATTTAACATTACTCTCATTCTATCACAAATTTTAATTCCATTGTTGCGTGTGACAGTCGCAGAATTCCGTGTATTGTTCAAGTTCTTACATAAGAAGAGAGAGAGAGAGAGAGAGAGAGAGAGAGAGAGAGAGAGAGAGAGAGAGAGAGAGATAAACCCTTGTCAATGTTGCATGGTTGCCAAGGAAATGGGAAGTTGTAATATGGTCTTCTTATTGGCCTTGCACGGTTGATTCAGAGTCAGCTCATGAATGAAAAGTTAGCCTTTCTAATATGGTATTCTGACTGCCCAATAGTTGAACATCTCATCGTCCAGTAGTTTTGCTCATAAGCTGATTATTAGGAACTTTTCCTTTAATCAGACCGCATGGTATTGTGATTTATGACTCTGTTCTACTACGTTTTTTATTTTTAATTTTCAATATATAATATTCAAGCAATACTGTCTTGGAAAAAAATATTTTCGGCGTCAACGACCCTTGCAGTTGACACCAGGTAAGTCTAAATAAATCAGTCAATTCGGTCGCCCACATCGCTCCCTTTTGCGTTATGCCCGTGGTCTTGACGTTTTTTTTTTTTTTTTTTTTTTTTGCGGTCTGCGAACTGCTCTGCATGGTTTTCTGCTGTCTTGAACTTAAGCCTATTACTTTCATCCTATCGCGGTGCTTAATTTCATTTAAGAATGCCGTTTTTATAGAAGCCATCATCTGCTGTTTATTATTATACTCTTCATTTTGGGGTTTTTGCTGTTTTTTTACTGTATAGCTCAATTTACCGTCGGATCTTCAATGGCGTTAGCACTTTTTGTATATTTTTCACTTTACTACAGGTTTCAGTTTTCTTTGTCCGGTACGTGGTGAAGAGTACTGTTCTTTTTTTTCTTTTTTTTTTCTTTTTTTTAGCCTCTAGCAGTAGTGTTTCCCAAATGTTTTGTCATGATTTTCCTTTTTCTGGTTTTGTCGCTGCGACACCAGAGGTAAATAATAGAAAGTCAAAGGTCTCAGGCGATGGTTTCAATACAAAGAACAACCACCATTCAAATCAGTAATATTGCAAATATTTTCTTTCATATTTCTAAATTTTTTATCCCTTCGCAAAGCGATCAGATGAATATGACAAGTTTCAGTTTCTCTGTATTTTTCTTTCG
>NC_089752.1:45654885-45672385 GCF_040412425.1 Macrobrachium rosenbergii | reverse complement strand
CTTAATACAGGCACGATTGAATTGACGGAAATTTTCTCACCGACGCCAACGAAGGCTAGATTGGATTTGTTATTATCGTTTTTATAGTCAAGTCTTTTTATTCTAATGAGCATTGTCAGAGTCAGTTTTCGTGTTGATCTCCCCTTTCATCTTCCTCATCCTCCAGAACATTTTACAAATTTTATTCCACGTGATAATCGTTGAAGACTTGAAAACACTAGTGCGAGAACCACTCCAGTCTCTCTCTCTCTCTCTCTCTCTCTATGATCTTTTATGGTTCGGAGTGTATCTATTATGGTCTGCTATACTGAACCAGTAAAAAGTTGCTAATTATGGTATTATTCTTTTTTATTTCTTTAGGGAGGCTTTGCTTTATTAAAATAGTTGGTGTGGCTGGAGGGAAAGTGGCTCATATGGTGAAGGTGATAAGAGGATTTCTTCATTTTTCCTCTTTCGATGGAATCTGCTTTGAAACTACTTAATATATGCTCCATATCGATCCTGCTATTTGGAGTCCACCATTAGTTTCATTTATACGTTGTTACTAAAGGTCGAGGGACCATTAAGTATAAAACTTCTTTTCATTCGTCTTATGTGTTCTTGTAAAAAAGAAATGTAGTAAAGGTTTGCTGACAAGAGTCAAAATTAGATTCAGTGAATTTGATGAGGCAAGCAGTTATATGAAATACAAGTAAATATTTTACTTGTATGTTAGAGCAAATGTATCGGGACTGTGTCATGTGTCATAACTTTGACTTCTTAGCTGTGTTTTTTAAATATGTATTTGCGACTTCATTCGTGTCTTTGTTTGGCCGTAGGCTTTACTTTGGAGCAAATAGTTTTATCGGTACAAATAAAATACCCCTCTTTTCACTCCTTTTGAAATATTTCCGTCTCATTCATTTTGTGATGATGCTGTCGTTTTTATTTTGATTTTTCTCAGATATGTGTATGGCTTGTCTGTTACCCTTATGAACATGCAGGATTCCTCGTTGGGAGAGTCGGTAGAGTTGTCGCCTAGCACTCGCTAGCCCGAGTTCGAGTCTTCGGCCGGCTAATGGAGAATTAGTGGAATTTATTTCTGGTGATAGAAATTCATTTCTCAGTATAATGTGGTTCGGATTCCACAAAAAGCTGTGAGGTCCCGTTGCTAGGTAACTGCATGGTTCTTAGCCACGTAAAATAAGTCTAATCCTTCATAGCAGAGCTGTTAATCAGCTCAGTGGTCTGGTAAAACTAATATATACTTAACTTTTTTAATGACCATGCAGGTGTGTGGGATCTTGCATAGTTTGCAGATTTGACCATCCTGGATTGTTCCGCAGGAATGTGTGTTTTTGCCCAATACTAATAATAATTTGGATCAGAAAGATACTCAAAATGTGAAAATTAGCAAATGCATGTACGCAAAGGAAGACTCCTTATCAGTCGACATCATTATCTGGATGAAGGAAAATTCTGCTTAATCTGAAATACTTATTTTATGTCAGTGTAAAGCTTAATAGTTTGTAATTATCGTAGTGTATTCAAAATAGGAAACTTAACGGAAATATAATGTCGAAGTAATAAGGTAAAGTTTACCTAAATCCAAAATTGTTGTACGTTGTTCTGAAAAACATTCGCCAAAAATGGAGCAGTATAGGCACTTAGATTTTTCACTCCATGCACAACTATGCTAAATTAATTTTACAATGATATGCTGTTTATTGCTAATAATATCAGCAATTGCACGATAAAGCATATTGTCCTCATTTTTTTATTGTATTGGGATGCTGTATGTACGTATAAAAATTACTTTAATTTACAATTCTGATTATCATTAGCATCATTTATTATATCGGTATGTGTTGTCATTTATAGCATAGGGCAAAAAAAAAAAGTATATCTTAGTTTAACCAGACCACTGAGCTGATTAACAGCTTCCTTGGCCTGGCCCGAAGGATTAGATTTATTTTACGTATAAAACTATTTGGTTACCTAGCAACGGGACCTACAGCTTATTGTGAATCCGAACCATATTGTATCAGAAATGAATTATATCACCAGAAATAAATTCCTCTTATTCTTCATTGGTCGGGCATAGGGCCAAACGAGGGATAATTTTTAGTTTTACCTAATTCTTTTCCTACGTGTATCAACATCAAGAAAGCATTGAACAGCATTGAACTTGAACAAATAATGTACGTATGTTCGATGCATTTGCAAAAATATTCAAATTCTGTCTTTTTTTTTTGACGCATGGGTACACAAGTTACGTAATCATTCAGGTATTTATGATATCTATGGCTGACTACATTAATTTGTTCTAGTTATTTTCTGGTTATTTTAGTGTATAGTGATTGTTTATAAACTCAAGATATTTATAATTGTTATTATTTCTTTAGAATTACGAAAGGCCTTACATTCAGACCTTACTTCATTTTCGGTCTTTCAGGTTCGTTACACATTTGTTCGAGTGACCTTTCTTCTTCAGGAGGTAGCCGGTACAGGTATCTGCAGGTTAGTGATATTTCTCGTTTCCTGTGAAATGATTCAATATTTTAGTTATTTGTTGTTCAGAAGAGTAACGCTGTTAGTTTCGTTTCTCGGTTTTACTCAGCAACCAAATGAATGTGTCCTGACTACCGTTTTCCTTCGAAATTTCTTTGATCAAAGGCAAATTTTTTGTGCCACTCAATTATGGAAAATTGCAATTTTATTTTGGAAGAGTCATAACTCACCCTGAACTTTATGTAATCGGAATCGGGGACAAGTACGACTTAGCTTTTTAGGAACTAGGTTGAACTTGAGTTGGAGGACAGATTTCCAGCAGCATTAACATTAGGATATAATGATTTTTAGATCTAGACATCGAGAAAACTAAATATACCAGCTGGAGCTTTGAAAATTTATTCCCATCTGTATTGTTTTGAATAAACGGATATGGACCTTAGTTTATTCGTATTTGAAACTGAGAGAGAGAGAGGGGAGAAGGGGGACTGAGAGGAGACTCTCCAGGTGGAAGATGAAAGAGCCACGAGTCGAGAATTTCGAAAGTTTTCAAGAGACCTTGTCGGAGTAAGACTTTACAGAGAAAAAAAGAGAAGCATTTGGGATTCAGTTCATTTTTCTGTCCTCTTCTGATAACCAACTTATTTTTTTTTTTTTCCAGTTTTATTTTATTGATCTAGATTACGCTGGCCCTATGCCACCACAGGCTTTTTCTTCAAACGCAGCCAGAAGAATATTTTTCCCCCTTTCAAATGTAGTTTTTATTGTGGTGGCCAGGGTTATTGTCTCTTGTGTTTCCTGGCCAAATTATATTTAAGCATCCATACCACTTTTTATTGCATATTATACCTAATGATTTCACTTTGTTTTTTTTTTTTTTTAATACAGAGTTTTCTAATGGTCATTACGGGAACATTCCATTTTTTCATACGTTTTCATTGCCTACGTTGTATTTGAATAACTATGATAATCGTGTCATATTATTTGTTAAAAAAACGTAAATAATACAGTTTTGGTCATTCTTTCGTGTTCTCCTGTTTTTCTGTGGGTTTAGTTTCGATTTTTATATTATGGCAGATTCTGATATCATTGACTTTTGCAGCTGTCCATGTTAACGTTCCACTTTCAAAAATAAAACCGTCTTCCTGTTGTGTCGGTGTGTTAAGTGACCATTAATTCATAACAGCCTACTCGGATATTATTGGTTCTCAGTCGTCCCACTGCGGTTGTCTTTCGTCTGGCGGAACTATATAGGTCATGAATGCCATTGCTGTGGGCATTGCCTCCTTTTAAATACTTCTTGTTGTTTCAGTCGTTGTTCTGCGTTCTCAGTCGTCTTACTGGACGTTGCCCCTCATCACAGCCATCTGCCATTATTCATTATTGTTTTGCATCCTAAGTCGTCTTACTGGATGTTGACCCTCGTCACTACCATCTGTCATTATTCATCATTGTTTTGCGTACACAGTCGTCTTACTGGATGTTGACCCTCGTCGCTTCCATCCGTCGTTGTTCATCGTTTTGCGTCCTCAATCATCTTACTGGATGTTGACCCTCGTCACTGCAATCCGCCGTTATTCATCATTTTGTGTCCTCAGTCGTCTTACTGTTTTTTGACCCTCATCTCTACTATCCGCCATTATTCATCATTGTTTTGCTTCTTCAATCGTCTTACTGGACGTTGATCCTCGTCGCTGCCATCCGCCATTATTCATCATTGTTTTGCTTCTTCAGTCGTGTTACTGGACGCTGACCCTCGTCGCTGCCATCCGCCATTATACATCATTGTTTTGCGTCTTCAGTCGTCTTACTGGACGTTGACCCTCGCGCAGCCATCCGCCATTATTCATCATTGTTTTGCGTCTTCAGTCGTCTTACTGGATGTTAACCCTCGTCACTGCCATCCGCCGTTATTCTTAGAGATTGTTCAAGATGACTTACTAGTAAAGTTTAGTTTCATGATGTCCTCATAATGCTTATTGAATGAATATCTCATCTCTCATGCTCATTAGAGTTAAGGTAATCTGAAAAATGCAAATTATTTTTTTTTCAAGCTTATTGGATGTTGACAGCCACATTGTAAAACAATAAAAGTTTTTAAATAGCGCAATAAGCTCACTAAATACATCAGAAGGAATTAGTTTCTTGAAGTAGATCAACTAATGCGAACTTCTCAAAAGTAAAACATTGGGTCCTCATTAGAGATGTGAGGTAATCTGAAAATGCAAATTATTTTTTTATATATATATATATATATATATATATATATATATATATATATATATATATGTGTGTGTGTTTAAATGTGTGTGTGTGTATAGAATCTACTAACATCATAATTTCTTCATATTTCTTGCACTTGGATATTAAGGCTTTGTAGTAACAAGCTTATCCAAAAAGCACAAATAATTCAAGAAGTTAAGAGTGCATTGTGGCCATTACAATTACGTATATATATATATGTGTGTGCGTGTATATATACTGTATACATATATATTTATATATATATATATATATT
The DNA here is from genome assembly GCF_040412425.1 of Macrobrachium rosenbergii. Classification (NCBI taxonomy): domain Eukaryota; kingdom Metazoa; phylum Arthropoda; class Malacostraca; order Decapoda; family Palaemonidae; genus Macrobrachium; species Macrobrachium rosenbergii. The sequence continues at coordinate 45,667,377 of NC_089752.1, read as the reverse complement.
TTTTTTTTTTTTACAAAAGTGTCTCAAGTACCTGATTATTGCACAACTATTCACAAAAAATTTACCTCACTTCAGCTGGATACTTGAACCCTCATAACAATAAAATTGCGACTGAACACTCTAAAGGTAACAGTGATCCCTACAAACTTGCTTATCACTTGAAAAATCAAATTAAGTTTATCAAATTATGTGTGAGGTATTGAGTTATACTAGATAAAAAAGGGCATCACTCCATCAAATAACTATAAGTGTTTCCCTGGTCTTAATTCACTTGAAAAAAATTCTGAGGGAGAACAAAACATGTTTATCACTTACCTTGTGCACACACAAATAACCCTAACACTTTTACACAACTCTTTTGCTTCAGCAATATACACTTTTATCTAAGGCATGTTACACTGCTAACACTCTTTTCTTATGTCAGATCCTACCAAGGGAGCATTATATATTATTAAGAGTTTCCAAAAACATTTGTTTGGGAGAGTGACCACAAATCTTACTCTCTTCTGAAGGAAGAGGGGATTAGAGAGAGAGAGAGAGAGAGAGAGAGAGAAACCAACCTCTATAGAGTCTCAGTCTGGACTGATCAGTTTACCAAAAATCTTCTGTGAGATTAAACCTGGGTTGCCAGTTAGGCATTTTTGGAAAGGGGTCACCCTGGAAATCTTCCTTGGGAAAGAAAGGAATAAACATAGTTTCTTTCCCGAAGAGGGGAAAAAAGATAAGGAAATTATTCTCTGGCTCAGAGAGGGTTCTTTTAGCCTGTCTTCTTATCTGCTTGATTGACAGGGGTTTCCTGTATGCACACTTGTACAAACACAGAGATGAACCAGTGATACCCTCGCCCTGGGCAACAATTATTATCTAAGCCTGTCACCTCGTCTCCCTTTTGGCTGACAACTAAAGTGCTTTTGGACTTCCTTTCGAAATGGAGGGGAATTACTCTGGCTGAACACCTGACAGCTGTGTAAACTTCACCAGTACCCTGGCTGGACATCTGAGTCCACAAGAGCCAGCTGTACAAACATAACCCTAACAGCAAAATGTATTTTAGTCCTAAATTCACACACTCAAAGCAGTCCTTGTAAGATCTGACACTTAACATCTACAACAAACAGTATTATCATAGTTATCACAGACAATACATGACAAACACCAGAGAAAGTATATAAACATTGCATAAAAACATACATACTACAAAGTCACCTCGTTACATTTCACAACACATGAGAAATATAAAAGAAAATATATCAAAATTATATAAAACACATTAAATTTGCAGAAAATATAATACCACAAGGCTATATTTAGTATATATATATATATATATATATATATATATATATATATATATATATATATATATATATATATATATATATATATATCATATATATATATATATATATATATATTTTATATATATATATATATATATATATATATATATATATATATCTATATATATATATATATAGTGATACAGATGAACAGGGAAATACTCCAGGAAGCTATCCAGAGTAAGACGGACGAAAACCATTCACTTTTCTGTCTTATTTATTTAAAACCAACGTTTCGTAATTTTGTACAAAATTACGGAACGTTGGTTTTAAAATAAATAAGACAGCCTAGTGATTTTGTGGTTTTCTCTCCGTCTTCCTCTGGATATATATATATATATATATATATATATATATATATTTGATTTATATATATATATATATATGATATATATATATATATATAAACATATATATATATTATATGTTACACTTACAGATTAAACATTTCTTTAGAAATGCTGGAAAGTGTTTTTGAACTATCTTCAGAGAACGTGGTAACTAGCAACCCTCTCTCTCTCGGACTCAACCGCACATCTCTCTCTCTCTCTGGTACTCAACACACATATCTCTCAAAATGGATATTCTAAGGAAACACAATCTTTCCTACATGAATAGATTTATTATCAAACAAAACCCAACAAGTAATGAATTAACAAAAAGAAAATTAAAATGCATAATAAATGAATTACCAAGTCAAAATAGTCTAATTCAAGATTTAACCTTACTCTGGCTAAACGCCTTTTCACTCAAAACTCCCACACATTCCATCTTAGACATTATTCGTCTAGTCTTAAAGTCAACCACATTGTAACAACCACTAACTGCAAAGATTGCAGTGTTCTTTCTCTATCACCACAGCATCACCACAGTATCCCCACAGACATCACCACAGACATCTGTTGAGAATTAAACAAACCGTAATTTCCCCACAAATACAGTACACAAGCATATGACATAATAATGAAAATCTAAAATGCATGGTTAACCAATGTCAAATCAGAACACAATAAAATATAACATTAAAGTGACATAAATGCCTATGTCCAATTCTCCCCACAAATTCATAAATGTCTTGGATATGGTAAATTCACTGTTTCACAGTCCACACAGAAAAAGAGAAGTCTGGATTTACCTTAACTGCCGGTTTTCTAAGAGATTGGAGCACACAAAGCCACGTCTGACGATATCGCTCTTGGCTAGATAATAATCAATCAGACCTAACTTTTGGCACAATTAGCCACACAATCTCCATTTTTCTAACGCACGAACTTATTTGTTTCATACCAACTCGGTCGGCTACCTCACATACCAGCTTCAATGTTGTGTTTCTTTCCCAAAACAGCTGAGACAATTGAAACATCTGCTGACTGCAGTGATTTTGCATCTATGTCACCGTCCAAGTACCACTCTGTAGCTCCCTTTCGCTTCATCACACTATGACTGAATATACACAGTAAATCTAAAACAAAACATATTTCCCCATATATATACACACACACACACTTACACTCACACACATCAAAGTAGAAACACAACTTCCCAATGTGTATATATTCTTACTATTCGTGTTAGACTTTAATAAGACAGGATGGTTTATATTCCAGATTATTTCATTTATAAAGAACGATTTACCAGGTACTGGCTTCGAAGAAATACAGTCTTCTTCATCAGGTACCGATACACTTATGTATACACTACGGGTATATATGTACTCCTCCCAGCATCTGTTGTTTTCCTTTTTCTAAATCCTGAGATATCCTGCCTGTTAATCTTCAGTTCCTTTGCATTTTCCTGCAGTCTTCTTGATCTTCATGGTCATATGTTTAATCCTTCGATGTTCTGGGATTGTCCCCTTACTGTACATCTCTTTGTTTTTGTTCTTCTTAAAACTGTGATGTATAATTTCAGAAGCGATTTTGTCCTCAAAATTATTACACCAATGTTGCCCTCCATCGTATTTTCATAGTAGTAAATGAGGGTGTTCTGTTTGATCCCCCTCGATATTTTATTCTTATTGTATATGAAATCCATTTTTCCTATTGTTCTTGTAGTTATGGTCTTTTTGGTAGGGTATGGACAAGCCGAATCATTCCAAAAATACTTGGTGGAAACGGAATGATCGCGTCATGTGGAACCATCCCCTCGTAGAGTAAAATGTTGTAGTATTTTACACCCCCTTCTCTCTCTCTCTCTCTCTCTCTCTCTCTCTCTCTCTCTCTCTCTCTCTCTCTCTCTCTCGTGTGGACAGAAAGATTACTAAGCCTCTATTGTTTCCAGCCTTGGCGTTTTTACCCATCCTAATTGAATCCTTCTACTGACCAGACGCTGGCATTCCCTTCGTTTATTTTTGCCTTCAAAATCTAATCCGGCCTTTGGTTTTTGACATAAAATATTCCCATAGCTTTGCATTTTTTTTTTAACCAAACCTAATCTTTGGAGTGACTGCTTCGCTTTTAGTGTCATAGATTTGGACGTCTTCAATAGCAGTGCCCTGTCTAGCTTTTTCCCTGCTTATTCTTTCTCCGTTTTTCCCCTCGGTGTCAGGTTGTAATTCCATCTGTATGTTTTGTGCCCATATCCAGATGAATTTCATTCTCCCCTTCCTGCTCCGATTTAGGCAGAAAATAATTTTTTTTAGCAGTAGGCTGTTCCTCTCAGTTGTGTATAATTCGCTGATTTTACTCTGTGTTTTTCGAGTTAAACCCTTCAGTTTTTAGGGTCATACTGAGGTAAAATTTTGTCTCTGCTTTACTTCTCTCTCTCTCTCTCTCTCTTTGTGTTTAGATATTACGAATATTTGCGGAAGATTATGTGAGACAGACTCATTTTGTCTACCATGGCAGAAATAAAAGCTTTTCTATGTGTATTAGTCTCCTGTGGATTTCCTTCTTCCCTTTATTGTCTCTTCTTTTACTCCGTTTACCTTGCATGGCACTCCATTGTTTCCACCAGTTTTATTTGAAATACTCCGTCGAATTCATTTTTATTTATCTTTTTCGCACGGATAGTGTGCCACTTCACGGGCTGATATTTTACCCTCTTCAGAGTGACTGCACCATTCACCATAACCTATTTTAGACTCTTTTCACATGATTATTGTTTGTTTCATAAAGAATCCCCCTCGCTCCTTCAGGAATATTACTTCTTTTCCCAAAGAGTAGTGAATATTTGCGCGCTGCCTTTCGATAAGTTTATCGAAAGGTACAGTGAATGCATAAAGCTCAATAAACAAACTCAGTTACCTGTTGATAGTGTTTGATATTGCTGCGTTACTTTTAGGAAAGAGTCCTCCGAGAGAGAGAGAGAGAGAGAGAGAGAGAGAGAGAGAGAGAGAGAGAGAGAGAGAGAGAGAAAACGAATTCTCTCGCTTTTTGAAAATCCTTTCAGGACGGTGGATAACACAAACTGATCGTGAAAATTGTTCTCAATATAAACTCCAAAACTATTGCCTAACATGGATTATGCGCTCATACGCGATACACACGTTCACACGCACACACACACACACACACACACACACACACACATTCATTATATATATATATATATATATATATATATATATATATATATATATATATATATATATATATATATATATATATATTAGAGGCAGAAAGAGAACAGGTCGAATATTCTCACTTAATATGGTGGTGAGATTTTTCTCTTTCACCTGGGTTTAATTACATTATATTTTTTCCACCCATCATCAGAAGTTTCAAATGATGGTCAATTTTCTCAGATTTTTCTTCTGTCGTCCTCCTTCGGCACCTGATTAAACGCCCTTTCATTCAGTTACACTTTTCCATTCCGTGATTATTCCTAGGATAACAATCATGGTCAAGATTAAACTGAAAGAGACAAGGTCAGTATAAATTGCACTTACGACCGAGAGAACAAGTTTGCTCTCTCTCTCTCTCTCTCTCTCTCTCTCTCTCTCTCTCTCTCTCTCTCTCTCTCTCTCTCTGTATGGGACAGAACGTTGTAGTTAGCTACACTATAATACCGTACTGCCGATGTCATGTATATTTCAGACCCATATTTGTCCCACACCACATAATTATTCTCAGCAGTGTGTACAAATTACAAGAAGTGCGTGATAAAAAGGTGATACCCTGCTCAAGCGATGGAAAAGCTTTCATTTATAGCATATCGTTAAAGTCACCTTAGCTCATCCTTCGTTACACGTCTCTAGAAACAGTCAAGTAGCACCGTTGTTTCTTATGTATTTTTGGAAAAAGGCTGTGTATGTTTTGTATGCTTGTTATGATGATCGTCTGCTATGCTCTCTGTCACTGTTGCCCTTTTACCGTCCTTATGTACGTTCGCAAAATGTGAAACTTCGACGTATAGTTCAGTGAGAGTCGTTCTGTCACATCAAGATCTCGAAGACAAGCACAGGCGATAAACACGGGATTCTTTTGGCTTTTATTTTTTTATATTGATTTATTTATTTATTAATTTTTTTTTTTTTTTGCATTTTCTAGTTCCGCGTTATCATTGTTTCTTCTTCTCTTTGATGATTTACTATTCTCAAATTTTATGTTTCTCTTCATTCCTCCCCAGATATTTTTGTGTGATAGGTTTGCTAAAATAAATTTTTACAGAGACGTAATGCTTCGTTAAGGAGATTATTTCTTTACAATATGTGACTGAATACGACCTTTCAGTGCTACCCCTGTCCCTCATTCTGATTAATATTTGGAGCTTTGAGAATGAGTCGTTGTTACGTTTACAAAAACCGCAGATATCTTTTTCCGAGAGAGAGAGAGAGAGAGAGAGAGAGAGAGAGAGAGAGAGAGAGAGAGAGAGAGAGAGAGAGAGAATAAGTACGGTTCCTGCAAGGTTGGTGTAATTTATAGTCTTAATTTGCTACAAGTATTTGCATTTTCCTCTCTCTACCTGTCTTTTGTTCACTTACTTCGTTAGTGTTGTTTTTGTTCCTTGGGAATTTCCTCTTTTCAATAATCTCATGTTTTCTTTTTTATATTACTTGACTTGCGTAAAAATGTGCTGAATTACTACTTGTGCCTCCTATCACGCTAATGACATCCCAGCCTCATATTATGGGAATTTTTGCCGCCAGGCTGGGGAACAATCGGCTGCTTTTTACTTGATTAGTATGAAAGTCTTGAATATCCTGCCCTGTAAAGATTTGCCGTTATTTTAGTATAGAGAATAATGCTCAGAAAATATAAAGCGAAAATGGAAGCAATAGCAGATCTTCAGGTTTGACCTGTGCATTGCATAAAAAAGGAGTTCAGCACGCTAAAAATTACATTAAAATCTCAGATCTATCTATTTCTATTATGCAGCCATGTACTAATTACGTTGATGAGCATACATAACATCATATATCACACACACATATTATATATATATATATATATATATATATATATATATATATATATATATATATATATATATATATATATATATATATATATATATGTATGTATACACATATATATTTGTGTAAGTGTATATATATATATATATATATATATATATATATATATATATATATATATATATATATATATATATATATATATATATATATATATATGTTTGTGTGTGTGTGTAATTCAACATGACGGTAAGGTAATTCCTCAGCAGAACAAAATCAGAAGGCGTAGAAGAAGACGGCATGAAACTTAATTCACTTTATTCTTACAGCGACGCTTCGAGACCAATGTCTCACCATCCAGGCTAAAATGAAAGATGAAAAACTGGAAAACAATACAGCATAACAAATTAATTTTGTTGACACGCAAAACACATTGAATAAAGCAAAGCAAAGTAAGATACAACATTGAAATAAAAATTACTCTACAAGAAAAGAAACACAATTAAAATTAAGAGTAGTTAAAAAGACTCGTCTCAACGGAGTTCAGCTGCTGTGTGGAAAATGCACCGAAAGTAAACAAGAAGAAGGGCGTGGTTTAAGCTATGTACAAGGGAACAGATGAAGATTGGTTGTTTAAGGTGGGAACTAGATTCTAATACTGGAAGGTGGTGATCATATGGAGTTGATAATAATATCTTGAAATCCTTATAATTTGTATTATTTTTGCAAAATTTCTCATGATTCTTAATGTTAGATAGTTCTGGGTTGGATAGTTTACACCCTGTACGGAAATTAATGCCCATATGTGCATCACATCTCACCTTAAGCAGGCGGCGCGTGTTGCCAACGTAAGTCTGCCTGTTGCATCGGCAGCAAGTATAAATATAGACAACACCGGACTGCATTAAGGGAGGTAATCTCTCTTTATGACGCAACATACTAACAATAGTCCTAGGGTTCATTAAGACAAACTTGACATCAACAGCCGGAAAATGATTAGTTAAAATACTCCTTAAGTGAGGTAAGAAAGAGGTGTAATGCACATAAGGAAATTCGCATATAGAACTTGAGTATATGGGCCAAATGTATGGCTGCTGGAGGATGAAATGAAATACCCAGCGTTTTTCTGACATATTTCATTGAGAGATTAGGAGGATAATAATTTTATTTAAAATAATCGTAACGGATTCCGATTTCTTTGTGGAAAAGACTCAATCAGAAGTTAGTGTCATGGCACTGTGGAGGAGGGTAGACAATCAATGAATTTAATTTAAAATTGAAAAAAACAAAAAAAACTATAAAAGTTAAGACCAAGACCTACGAAAGTTGCCTTTCGAAAAATGCCTGTGTGAAAACGGTCATCACGGATGACAATCGTATCTAAGAAAGCTAGTTGGTTATTGTTTTCCAACTCATATGTAAATTTAATGTTGGAATGTAAAGAATTGGCATATTGTAAGAACGAATCACATTGCAAATGGTCCTTAAAAAGAACAAAAGTGTCATCCACATATCGGCGATAGAATAAGGGTTTAAAAGAAGAGGAACAACTGTCCAGCAGCTCACTCTCAAATTTGCTCATAAAAATGTTGGCGAATGTGCAGCTCAGTGGGTTGCCCATGCCCACACTCTCAACTTGCTCATATACCTCATCATTAAAAACAAAGTCAGTGTCCCATACTGCCATCTGTAATAACTTCTTCAAATCATGACGGTTAAAACCATAACCCTGGAGAACACATTCATCCTCAGTAAAAATAGTGTCTAAAATGTATTCAGTTGTTTCCTCCACGGGTATATCAGTAAATAAAGATTCTACGTCAAAGCTGGCCATGACTAAATCGGAATTCTGACACAAAATGCTATTCTTGAACTTCTAAGGAATTAGAAAAACTAAGTTCATTATTAAAAGACCTTTCCAATAAAGGGATCAAATATTTAGCAATTTTATAGCCAGGCGCGGCATAAAAGGAAAGGATGGGCCTCATAGGAACGTTTTCCTAATGCATGACACCAAAAGAAGAGCCAGTGACGAAAAGCTCGTCGTAAGTAGCCTGATTAATTGTATGCCTGTCCTTTAGGGCTTTTATAAAAAACGGTTGATCCTGTCCTCGTTTCTAAAAATGAGTTTAAAATCTTTTTCATCAATTTTCTGAACTTTAGAGTCATCCGATAGAATATGCTGCATCTTATGAATGTAATCAGCCCTGTTTAGAATAACAGTTCCTCTACCTTTATCTGGTTTTGAAAAAATCAGGTCTTCCTTTTTACTCAGTTTACGAAGTGTTTAAATCTTCTTTATTAAAGAAAGGAGCCCATCTAGTTTTCAGTTTGCTATAATTAGTATGGGCAAAAGCAAATAGTTCGGTTTGAAATTTCGGCAAATTTGCATTTAAAAGTAGGTCTTTAGTTTGGAAAAAAGCACCTCAAAAGGCAGGTAATATTCATAGCACGAGGATTTATAATTAGGTAAACAGAAATCCGACCCAAAAGATAAACGAAATTCCTCCTTCTTAGTCAAGTTGTAATCGGAGAAGCTGAACACCACTTTATTCCCTTTGCCAGTAAAATTAGGCTTAAAGATGCTTAAATGCTTTAGTTTGTTATTATGGGTATTTTATACTTTTTCTGTATACGAATTCAGGTCCTTAGATAGTAGCCAGTTAAATAAATAAGGTCAATAAGTGTAAGACTGTTACAAATTTCATTGCACATGGGTTGAATGTGTTTCATATTTTGTGCAATAAATTTCTCATAGGTACAAATCTCAACAGTTAACAGAGCACTGGTAGAATCATGATAAAATATGGTATTATAAAGAGAGTGTCGATACAACTTAAATTTAACAAAGTTCGGCGTAACATGGTTTAGTTGGCAGTATTGTAAAAATTCCAAGTCGAGCTTCGAGCTTGGCCTTCCACTACTTCTTCAAGGTATTCTCCAATTTGCGGCATGTCAGCACCAACGGTCGATCATATCTTAGCTGAATTAGGTCACGGAAGTGTAGTAAGCCACTAGATCGAAGCCGAAAGAGAAACTGCAACATGAACATCCAGGAAAACATGGTGTGAAAACAGGAACAAACTGAAGGGGTCGATGTTGTCCAAAACTAGCTGCAGAAATCAGCGGGATCAAAGCAGAAAGAATCCACATGGCAATGGGAAGAACAATTCAACATGACGGTGAGGCTGTTCCTCAGCAGTACAAAACCAGAAAGCGTAGAAGAAGACAGCATGAAATATAATTCACGTTATTCTTACAGCGACGTTTCGAGACCAACGTCTCATCATCCAGGCTAAAATGAAACATAAAAAACTGATAAGCAAGACAGCATAACAAATTAATTTTGTTGACACGCAAAACACATTGAATAAAGCAAAGCAAAGTACGATACAACATTGAAATAAAAATTACTCTTCAAGAAAAGAAACGCAATTAAAATAAGGTAGTATGTTGCATCATAAAGAGAGATTACCTCCCTTAATGCAGTCCGGTGTTGTCTATATTTATACTTGCTGACGATGCAACAGGCAGACTTACGTTGGCAACACGCGCCGCCTGCTTAAGGTGACAGATGAATAGGGCATTGTTTCCGTACAGGGTGTAAACTATCCAACCCAGAACTATCTAACATTAGAAATCATGAGAAATTTTGGACAAAAATAATACCAATTATAAATTTCAAGATATTATTATTGCAAGTCCATATGATTTCCAGTATTAGAATCTTCTAGCTATAAAGAAACTAGTTCCCACCTTAAACAACCACTCTTCGTCTGTTCCCTTGTACATAGCTTAAACCACGCCGGGCACGCCCTTCTTCTTGTTTATTTTCGGTGCATTTTCCACACAGCAGTTGAACTCCGTTGAGACGAGTCTTTTTAACTACTCTTAATTTTAATTGTGTTTCTTTTCTTGTGGAGTAATTTGTATTTCAATGTCGTATATTACTTTCCTTTGATTTATTCAGTGTGTTTTGCGTGTCAACAAAATTAATTTGTTATGCTGTATTGTTTATCAGTTTTTCATCTTTCATTTTAGCCTGGATGATAAGACATTGGTCTTGAAACGTCGCTGTAAGAATAAAGTGAATTATGTTTCATGCTTTCTTTCTACGCCTTCTTCTATATATATATATATATATATATATATATATATATATATATATATATATATATATATATATACATACGCCATACATACATACATACATATGTGTGTGTGTATTGCCTTGTAAGTAGACATGTATTTGACATGTCCTCATTGTATTTTACTGCAAGCATTCCTCAACTTACAAGGCAGTTTAATTTAAAGGATTAATACGACTTATATCCTGACGTTTCTTAAGAGAATGATATTTACTAGGTGTTAATTTCCCCAAGCATTTTCATTAGTGGAAAGGCTCTCTTAGATAGTCTTTTAATCATTTATGCCTAGAAATATGACGTTCGTTTTGTGAACGAAGATAGACAGCAGCACATTAAGATATTTTATGTGTTGTTTTTCTGATATGACATATCCCCGCCCGTTTCTCATGAGCGATCGATTTTGTCCTAATCCAAGATATATTAATAATACTGGTATTTTATGTCAGCTAGAGGATAAACTTCAGTCGCCCCCTTTTTCTGTGCGACACATCGTTGGTTGGTTTTCTTTGGGTGTATGTTTTGTACGATTCTTGTTTTGTGAGTGAGTGCTTACTATATCTTCAGGTATTTGTAAAATGTACTGCTGTATTATATGTGAATGCTGGCCGTCGGTTTTTTTCTGCTTGCCAGTTTTCCTTCAGCCTTTCTTAATCGACTTTTCACTTTTAGTAACCAAGACTCATGCATCAGTTCATATGTTACTTTGCGTGGAAGTAATTAGCTACTCAGTAACCTGAATAATTTATCCCCCCTTAGGCAGTTTCCTGGAATTCCATTGCTCATCCTTTTTTCTCTCTCCTGGCGATTAAGTGACGCCACTAATTGCTGAAGTCATTGAGACTTCCAGAAAACAGACTCCGTGATTGTGTGTGTATGTGTGTGTGTGTGTGTGTGTGTGAGAGAGAGAGAGAGAGAGAGAGAGAGAGAGAGAGAGAGAGAGAGAGAGCTGTGTTATTTTAAATATCTCCCATAGCAAAAGTATTCTCTTAGACTTGGAGCTCTCACTTACGGCATCCATGCTTATTTGTCTAATCCTCGTTCTGGCTCGTTTCATTATAATAATATTCTCTCGAGATGAAAAGTAGCTATAGTAATCAGTATCATCCGTCTTCCTAACTAAATATAATTCATGTCTCTCTCTCTCTCTCTCTCTCTCTCTCTCTCTCTCTCTCTCTCTCTCTCTCTCTCTCTCTCCACTTCACTACCCGTTTTGAATACCAGGTAGAAAAGAAAAAAGTTGAGGCTTTGAAGGTTCCTCATCTGAACCGGTAGTCACGGAAGCCCTCGACATCAAGACGTCTTAAATGTGAGGTTCGAGTTACGGTCTGTTGATTTCGACCTCCTTCCCTCACACATATCACTGTAGCAACAGCGAACAACGAAAGTAAAACCCGGACTTTCTTGATGTCTTCCTTTCAAATACAAATGAAAGATAATAAATACTGGACATGAATATTTATTTTTGAATATTCATATGCAATTTTGTGTACGTTTGTATAATTTCATATACGCATATGTTTTCATCTAATAGTATTATTGGAGAGTATACATCATAATTTAGCAATTCATAAGTGATTTTGTGCTTATCTTCTTTCAAGATAAACAACATACTAAAGGTAACCTATTCCATGGTCACAAGGCTTCTTTC
>NC_089752.1:45641786-45651786 GCF_040412425.1 Macrobrachium rosenbergii | reverse complement strand
GTGACTTTAACGATATGCTACAAATAAAAGCTTTTCCATCGCTTGAGCAGGGTATCATCTTTATGTCACGCACATTTTATAATTTGTACACACTGTTGAGAATAATTATGTGTGGGACAAATTTGGATCTGAAATATACATAACATCGGCGATAGGGTATTATATTGTAGCTAACTACAACGTTCTGTCTCATACTGAGAGAGAGAGAGAGAGAGAGAGAGAGAGAGAGAGAGAGAGAGAGAGAGAGAGAGAGAGAGAGAGAGAGAGAGCAAACTTGTTTTCAGTCGTGGTGCAATTTATGTCTTGTCTCTTTCAGTTTTATCTTGACCGTGATTGTTATCCTAGGAATAATCACGGAATGGAAAAGTGTAAACTGAATGAAAAGGCGTTTAATCAGGTGCCGAAGGACGACAGGAGAAAAATCTAAGATAATTAAACCATCATTTGAAACTTTAAATGATGGGGAAAAAATATAATGTAATTAAACCCAGGTGAAAGAGAAAATCTCATCATCATATTAAGTGAGAATATACGAACCACCTCCACTCTCTCTCTCTGTCTCTCTATATTATATATATATATATACATATATATATTTCAATATATATATGTTATTGCTATTATTATATTATATGTTATATATATATATATATATATATATATATATATATATATATATATATATATATATATATATATACATATGTGTGTGTGTATTGTGTGTGAGCGCATATATCCATGTTAGGCAAATATTTGGAGTTTATATTTGAGAACAATTTTAACGGTCAATCTGTGTTATCCACTGTCCTGAATGGATTTTAAAAAAGGAGAAAACTCTCTCTCTCTCTCTCTCTGGAGGACGCTTTCTCTAAAGTAACGCAGCAACATCAAAACACTATTAACAGGTAACTGAGTTTGTTTATTGAGCTTAACGCATTCACTGTACCTTCTGATAAACTTATCGAAGGGCAACGCGCAAATATTCATCACTCTTTTGGGAAAAGAAGCAATATCTCCTGAAGGAGCGAGGGGACTTTATGAACAAATAACCATGTGAGAAGAGTGCCTAAAATAGGTTATGGTGAATGGAGCAGTCACTCTGAAGAGGGTAAAATATCAGCACGTGAAGTGGCACGCTATTTGTGCGAAAAAGAAAAATGAACACGAATTCGATGGAGTATTTCAAATAAAACTGGTGGAAACAATGGAGTGCCATGCAAGGTAAACGGAGTAAAAGAAGAGACAATAAAGGGATAAAGAAAATCCACAGGAGACTTATACACATAGAAAAGCTTTTATTTCTGTCATGGTAGACAAAATGAGTTTGTCTCACATAGTCTTCCGCAAATATTCGTAATATCTAAACACAAAGAGAGAGAGAGAGAGAGAGAGAGAGAGAGAGAGAGAGAGAGAGAGAGAGATAAAATGTCCTGCTAAACAAATAACCGAATTGAAAAACGCAGACACGGAAAGTTAGTGGCAAGAAGTAAGAGATTGCCCACTTGAACAAGTGTGACCTTAGATCCTTAGTCTAGAGTGAAAGGGTAAGTAACCAGTTAATCGTGAGAGGTCAGTGTCATCTTTTTAGCAGAGCGGCATATCATTCCCGTACATAACCAGAGGGGGAAAAAATACTGTAGGCACAATGGCAGTCGAAAAGTCTACAGTTACTACACTTACGAAAAGTTCAATAATCAACGTTCCAGCATTCTTACACAACCGTGAGGGGATGTAATAATTTTAACTGGTAAACGAGAGGTACGTCGCATAATTAAAAAAACCTAAATCAAAAAGAAATTAGCTATGAAACTCAAAAATATTAATACCAATATTGGCCAGAGAGAGAGAGAGAGAGAGAGAGAGAGAGAGAGAGAGAGAGAGAGAGAGAGAGAGAGAAGTAAAGCAGAGACAAAATTTTAGCTCAATATGACCATAAAAACTAAAGGGTTTAACTCGAAAAACATACGGTGAAATCAGCGAATGAAAAACCACGAAAATTTTATTAATTATACACAACTGAGAGGAAGAGTCTACTGCTGGAAAAAGAATTATTTTCTGCCTAAATCGGAGCAGGAAGGGGAGAATGAAACTCATCTGGATATGGGCACAAAACATACAGATGGAATTACAACCTGACACCGAGGGGAAAAACGGAGAAAAAATATGCAGGGAAAAAGTTAGGCAGGGCACTGCTAATGAAGACGTCCCAATCTATGACACTAAAAGCTAAGAAGTCACTCCAAAGATTAAGTTTGGTTAAAAAAAATGTAAATTTATGGGAATATCTCTCCAAAAACCAAAGGCCGGATTAGATTTTGAAGGCAAAAATAAACGAAGGGAATGCCAGCGTCTGGCAGTAGGATTTAATTAGGATGGGTAAAAACGCCAGGGCTGGAAACAACAGAGGCTTAGTAATCTTTTTGTCCTCACGAGAGAGAGAGAGAGAGAGAGAGAGAGAGAGAGAGAGAGAGAGAGAGAGAGAGAGAGAGAGAAAAGGGTGTAAAATACTACAACATTTTACTCTATGAGGGGATGGTTCCACATGACGCAACCCTTCCGTTTCCACCAAGTATTTTTGGGATGATTCGACTAGTCCATACCCTGCCAAAAAGACCATAACCACAAGAACAATAGGAAAAAAAATGGATTTCATATACAATAAGAATAAAACATCGAGGGGGATCGCACAGAACGCCCTCATTAACTATATAGAAAAATATGATGAAGCAACGCATTGTAGCAATAATTTTAAAGACAAAAATCGCTTCTGAACATACATCACAGTTTTAAGAATAACAAAACAAAGAGATGTACAGTGAGGACAACTTGAAACATCGAAAAGTTAAACATATGACCAAGAGATCAAGAATGAAGGAAAATGCAAGGGAGACTGAAGATTAACAGGCAGGATTTCTCAGGATTTAGAAAAGGAAAACAACAGATACTGGAAGAATTTATATATGCCGTATGTAGCTATTATTATCTCAGTATCAGTACTTGATGAAGAAGACTGCATTTCTTCGAAGCCGGTACTTGGTGAATTGTTCTTTATAAATAAAATAATCTGGAATATAAACCATCCCGTCTTATTGAAGTCTAACACGAATAGTAAGAATACACATACATTGGGAAGTTGCGTTTCTACTGTGTTGTGTGTGTGCATGTATGTGTCACACATACAGTATATATATATATATATAATATATATATATATATATATATATATATATATATATACATAATGCATTGTAATAGCCACAATGCCCTCTTAACTCTCGAAAAATTTATGTAAGGATACGCTTGTCACTACAAAGCCTTAATATCCAAGCAAGAAATATGAAGAAATTATGATGTCTCTGTGGATTCTACACACACACACACACATATATATATATATATATATATATATATATATATATATATATATATATATATATATATTATATATATATATATATATACATATATATATATATATATATATATATATATATATATATATATATATATATATATATATATATATATATATACAGTATATACATTCACATCTCTCATACGACCTAATGCTTTACTTTTGAGAAGTTCACAGTTGATCTACTTCGTACCCGAATTCCTTCTGATGTATTTAGTGAGCTTATTGCGCTATTTAAAAACTTTTATTGTTTTACAATGTGGCTGTGTAATATAGCTTGCATAAAAAAAATATAATTTGCATTTTTCAGATTACCTTAACTCTAATGAGGATGAGAGATGAGATATTCAATAAGCATTATGAGGACATCAAGAAACTAAACTTTACTAGTAAGAGTCATCTTGAACAATCTCTAAGAATAACGGCGGATGGAAGTGAAGAGGGTCAACATCCAGTAAGACGACTGAAGACGCAAAACAATGATGAATAACGGCGGATGGCAGCGGCGAGGGTTAACGTCCAGTAAGACGACTGAAGAAGCAAAACAATGATGAATAATGGTGAATAGCAGCGATGAGGGTCAAAAAACAGTAAGACGATTGAGGACACAAAACGATAAATAACGACGGATGGCAGTGACGAGGGTCAACATCCAGTAAGGTGACTGAGGACGCAAAACGATGAACAACGACGCATGGAAGCGACGAGGGTCAACATCCAGTAAGACGACTGTTGACGCAAAACAATGATGAATAATGCCAGATGGCAGTGACGAGGGTCAACATCCAGTGCGACGACTGAGAACGCAAAACAATGATGAATAATGGCAGATGGCAGTGACGAGGGTCAACATCCAGTAAGACGAATGAGGACGCAAAACAATAATGAATAATGGCGGATAGCAGCGATGAGGGTCAAAAACCAGTAGGACGACTGAGGACACAAAACGATGAATAACGGCGGATGGCAGTGACGAGGGTCAACATCCAGTAAGATGACTGAGGACACAAAACGATGAACAACGACGGATGGAAGCGACGAGGGTCAGCATCAAGTAAGACGACTGTGGACGCAAAACAATGATGAATAATGACATATGGCAGTGACGAGGGTCAACATCCAGTAAGACGACTGAGGACGCAAAACAATGATGAATAATGGCAGATGGCAGTGACGAAGGGCAACGTCCAGTAAGACGACTGAGGACGCAGAGCAACGACTGAAACAACAAGAAGTATTTAAGAGGAGGCAATGCCCAAGCAATGGTCATGACCTATATAGTTCCGCCAGACGAAAGACAACCGCAGTGGGACGACCGAGAACCAATAATATCGAGAAATTGTTATGAATTAATGGTCACTTAACACACCGACACAACAGGAAGACGGTTCCATATTTGAAACTGGGACGTTAACATGAACAGCTGCAAAAGTTAATGATATTAGAATCTGCATAATATAAAAATCGAAACTAAACCCACAGAAAAACAGGAGAACACGAAAGAATGACTAAAACTGTATTATTTACGTTTTTTTTTTTAACAAATAATATGACACGATTATCATAGTTATTCAAATACAGCAGCAAGAAATGAAACGTATGAAAATGGAATGTTCACATGTAATGACCATTAGAAAATTCTGTATAAAAAAAACAAAAAGTGAAATCATTAGGTATAATATGCAACAAAAAGTGGTATGGATGCTTAAATATAATTTGGCAGGAAACATAAGAGACAATAACCCTGGATTTTCCACAATAAAACTACATTTGAAAGGGAAATATTCTTCTGGCGGCGTTTGAAGAAAAAACCTGTAGTGGCATAGGGCCAGCGTATTCCTAGATCGATAAAATAAAAACTGGAAAAAAAAAAAAATAAGTTGGTTATCAGAGAAGAGGGCAGAAAAATGAACTGAATCAAATGCTTCTCCTTTTTCTCTGTAAAGTCTTACCTGACAAGGTCTCTTGAAAACTTTCGAAATCCTTGACTCGTTGCTCTTTCTCTTCCACCTGGAGTCTCCTGCGCCCCTTTCTCTCTCTCTCCTCTCTCTCTCTCTCTCTCCCCCTTCCTCCTCTCTCTCTCTCTCTCTCTCTCCAGTTTCCGTACGAATAAACGAAGGTCCATGTCCGTTTATTCAAAACAATACAGATATGGAATAAATTTAAAGCTCCAGCTGTATTTAGTTTTTCTCGATATCTAGATCTAAATCATTATATCTAATGTTAATGCCACTGAAATCTGTCCCAACTCAAGTTCAACCTAGTTCCTAAAAAGCCAAGTCGTTCACTTTGTCCCCGATTCCGATTACATAAGAGTTCAGGAGTTATGACTCTTCAAAATAAAATTGCAATTTTCCATAATTGAGTGACACAAAAATTTGCCTTTGATCAAAAAATTTCGAAGAAAACGGTAGTCAGGACATTCATTTGGTTGCTGAGTAAAACTCTAATTAAATCGAGAAACGAAACTAACAGCGTTGCTCTTTCTGAACAACAAATAACTAAAATATTGAATCATTTCACAGGAAACGAGAAATATCACTAACCTGCACTGCCTCCTGAAGAAGAAAGGTCATTCGAACTAATGTGTAACGAACCTGAAAGACTGAAAATGAAGTAAGGTCTGAAAGTAAGGCCTTTCATAATTCCAAGGAAATAATAACAATTATAAATATCTTCAGTTTATAAATAATCATTATACACTAAAATAACCAGAAAATAACGAGAACAAATGTAGCCAGCCATAGATATCATAAATACTTGAATGGTTACATAACTTGTGTACCCATGCGTCAAAAAATAATGACAGACTTTGAATATTTTTGCAAATGCATCGAACATACGTACATTATTTGTTCAACTTCAATGCTTTCTTGATGTTGATACACGTAGGAAAAGAATTAGGTAAAACTAAAAATTATCCCTCCTTTGGCCCTATGCCCGGGACAACAATGAAGAATAAGAGGAATTATTTCTTGATCAGAACTGAAAAATTAAACAAATTTTTATACGTACATACAACATCCCAATACAATAACCAAATGAGTTCAATAGCTTTATCATTAATCAACTGGCAAGGCTATTAGAGAGCTGTTAATCAGCTTTCCAATTGAACCAAGATATACTTTTTTTTTTTGCCCTGACATAAAATACAACACATACCGAGTTATAATAAATGATCATTTTAATCAGAATTGATCAAAGTAAATTTACTGCTAATAATCCTCTACAATAAAAATGAGGAGTATGCTTTAGCATGTTATTGCTGATATTATTAGCATTAAACAGCATATCATTGTCAAATTAATCTTATTTAACCAGATCACTGACTGATTGAAAATCTGGGCTGGCCCGATAATGTCTCCATTTTTTGGCTAGAACCAACGTTTACCTAGCAACCCAGGACAACAATTTTATTGGTAAAACCACTTATGACGAAATGAATTTCTATCACCAGAAGCAAATTATCCTAATTTTCGTGGCACGGTCGGTGGATCATTGGCAACCAACAGCGTGCTAGCCTGAGCTCTATCCACCCTTTCAGATTAAGAATTTTTCCTTCCTCCAGATAATGATGTCGACTGATAAGGAGTCTTCGCTGCGTACATGCATTTGCTAATTTTCATTTTGAGGTATCTTTCTGATCAAAATTATTATTAGTGATGGGCAAGCACACACTCCTGCGGAACAAATCAGGATGGTCAAATTTGCAAATATACAGATCCACACACACCATGCGTCATAAACGTAAAAAGACAAGCCATACACATATCTGAGAAAAATCAAAATAAAAACGACAGCATCATCACAAAATAAATGAGACGGAAATATTTCAAAAGGAGTGAAAAGAGGAGTATTTTATTTGTAAGGATAAAACTATTTGCTCCAGAGTAAAGCCTACGGCCAAACAACGACACGAATGAAGTCGCAAATGCATATTTAAAAAACACAGCTGATAAGTCAAAGTTATGGCACATGACACAGTCCCGATACATTTGCTCTAACATACAAGTAAAATATTTACTTGTATTTCATATAACTGGTTGCCTCATCAAATTCACTGAATCTAATTTTGACTCTTCTCAGCAAGCCTTTACTACATTTCTTTTTGACAAGAACACAAAAGACGAATGACAAGAAGTTTTATACTTAATGGTCCCTCGACCTTTAGTAACAACGTATAAATGTAACTAATGGTGGACTCCAGTAGCATGGATCGATATGGAGCATATATTAGGTAGTTTCAAAGCAGATTCCATCGAAAGAGGAAAAATGAAGAGATCCTCTTATCACCTTCACCGTATGAGCCACATTCCCTCCAGCCACACCAACTATTTTTAATAAAGCAAAGCCTCCTACAGGAAATAAAAAGAATAATACCATAATTAGTAACTTTACTGGTTTAGCGTAACCAGACCATAATAGATACACTCCAGACATAAAGGACCATAGAGAGAGAGAGAGAGAGAGAGAGAGAGAGAGAGAGAGAGAGAGAGGCTGAAGTGGTTCTCGCGCTGGTATTTTCAAGTCTTCAACGGTTATCACATGGAATAAAATTTTCAAAATGTTCTGGAGGATGAGGAAGATGAAAGGGGAGATCAACGCGAAAACTGACTCTGACAATGTTCATTAGAATAAAAAGACTTGACTATAAAAACAAATCCAATCTAGCCTTCGCTGGCGTCGGCGTGAAAATTTCCGCCTGTATAAAGCAAAAACAAAATCCTTCATAACAAATATCCATGCACTCATGCAAAACACACACTTACACACAACACGCACACACAGAGGATTCTGCCCATTGGAGACAACGCTCCACAAAGGGGAAGGAAAACCACGTAGTATACTGGGAATGGTAAAGGAAAGGAATAAGCAGAAAAGATTAAAACACAAATTATGTGTATTTTCAAAAAGTTTCCCACATTAATATTTGTGTTCAACTGTAAACTGTTTTCTTCATCACCGGGCGTGACTCTAGAGCAAAAAGAAACAGAAAAATCCTACATAAAATTCTGAATTGTTTATATATATATATATATATATATATATATATATATATATATATATATATATATATATATATATATATATATATATATATATATATATATATATATATATATATATATATATATATATATATATATATATATATATATATATATATATATATGACTATTTATCACATCACCGTGATTCATATACAATCAAAAATACAAACGTCCTTTAATATCCGTTCAACTACACTCGGAAGTAATATATTTTCATATATGTTACCGAAGGGGAATTTTTAGTTGATAATAAGTCCACAAAAATCGTCGCTGGTTTTCGACCCCACGGGACAGTGGACTTATTATCAACTAAATTACAACAATTAACATATATGAATATTTATTCCGAGTAAATAAAATGATGAGACGTTAACAACTTTCTGATATATATATAATATATATATATATATATATATATATATATATATATATATATATATATATTATCTATCTATTATATATACACATATACACGTATATATATATATAAATGTATATATATATATATATATATATATATATATATATATATATATATATATATATATATATATATTATGTATCTATTATATATACACATATACACGTATATGTATATATATATAAATGTATATATATATATATATATATATATATATATATATATATATATATATATATATATATATATCTGGAACCAGCTTTGAGTATTAATTACACAAAAGTACTTGGCACTCTGTCGTTTTTATATAGCTTTTCCTGTGGCTAGTCTGATAAACGAATCTCATTACTGCATATTTTTGTTTTAGTGTATTTGTGTATATATATATATATATATATATATATATATATATATATATATATAATATATATATATATATACACTCACCATAAAGATTTACGAACACTACATTGAAATATGAAAAAAAAAATCAGAACAATATTATAAAAACGGAAAATCATAGCAAAGTATTTGTTTTATTACCTTTTATTCAATATTTTGACATTCCCTCATTATTTTTAAGTACATCTCTTAATCTTTTTGGCATAGAATGAGTTAAATCTTTAAAATACTGTGCATCCATTTCTTCAAACCAAAACTTCCTGATCGCATGTATCCACTGTGTATCTTGTTGCACAGCGATTCGATCCACGGGACCTCCTTACCCTCTTACCAGCACTATGAACAGTATAGAAACAGGATTCATCACTACATACAACTCTTTCCCAGTCTTTTTCAGTCCAATGCAAATATTCTGTTCAAAATTTCTTTCGCTTCATCTTCATAGCCTTAGAAAGGCGAGGCTTCTTTGCTGCAACACGAGAGGGGAGACCAAGTTCTTTCTGCAAACGATGTTGTACAGTTCTTACCGATACAGTACCAAGTAAAATGGGATTTTTTTTTTATTTCAAAATTTCTGCTGGCATTGATGGGTGTTTCATAACAATCCTTTTCATTATGCTGTCTGTCCTTTTAGTTGTCTTTCTTGGTCTTCCGGAGCCTTTTTTCCGTTGCAATGCAGTTTCTAAGTCAGCCGTTTTGGCGCGGTTGCAC
>NC_089752.1:45634286-45636786 GCF_040412425.1 Macrobrachium rosenbergii | reverse complement strand
GTTCGGTTGGGAATCTGAAGTTTCGTATCATGGTTATCAATTACAAATTTCGTTTCTTTGGATTTACGGTGATGTGCACGTCGTTTCTGAGGTTGCCTGAATCTCTCTCTATCTCTCTCTATATATCTCTATACACAGGTTATTCTTTTTAAGATTAATATATATATATATATACTATATATATATATATATATATATATATATATATATATATATATATATATATATATATATATATATATATATATATACCTATATACATATATATATATATATATATATATATATATATATATATATATATATATATATATATGTATATATATATATATATATATACATATATACATAAATATATGTGTTTATAAACATACACACATACATACACTTAGTCTAACATATGTATTTATATCTGTGTATATTATATCTATATATATAAATATTCTCCTGTGTATATATATATACCTATATTTCTCTGTTGGCTATTAGCACAGGGATCACTGCACCGTGTGTCCTCTTATTATTTTTCCTTTATAATAAGACCAAAATATTTATCTTCACCGTTTCCGGCCAGACACTTGCAAACCTGCATAACAAAAATATTAAGACTGAATACGATAAAGGAACACTGAAAAAACTTTGAAAACATCTCAAGAGAAAAATTTTCTACTCCACAAGTTAAAGGAAAAAAACACACAAGAAGACTATAAACAGACTACCTGGATGAATGGAGCCATCAGAGAAGATGACACGATAATAGTGTTCCTTGGTTTCTATTTTACTAGATAAGTCTAAGAGTGAACAAACATGGATATAAATACAGCTGGACCGTGACTTCATTAATGGATTCTCTAATCACTGTTTGTCCTGAAAGCTTGTGCTTTTGAAACTAAACAGCTCAACTAGATTTCTTTCAGTTCAAATGTTCTTTAAGAGTTCACAATCTCAAAACAGATTTACTGTTATCTGACAAAGTTCAAGATTTATATTTCTTAATAAATATTAATTCCACAAACTTTAATTTATTAAAGCATATTTGGTTAAGTAAAATTCAAACCATTAACTCTCTCATATTTAAATATATATACCTGATTAATATAAATCCAACACAAGTGTTCACTAGAACAAGAATAATTGACTGGAATACATAAATATTTTCTAAATCTCAATAATAAGTATTCACTAACAAAATGCTAAGTAATCACCAGCACAAAACTTTTAGTAAACACTAATTATAAAATTAGAATAATATGATACCACAGACTTATAAGAATGAAATATGCAAAAATGGAAATATACCAACAGCAATTTCACTAAGACAAAAAAATGTTTAATTATATCAATCTTTCAAAAATTACCTTCACTTTTAAAAAAAGGTTAAAACTCACGGCTTTCTAAGACTTTCTCAAAGACAACACTGCCAAGTCACAATGATAGTATAATTTGCAGCAAGACACATTAAATTCACTACTTAAATATTATCACCTCTTATCAAAATAATAATTCTCTATCACAATAACACAAAATATATTAAAAAATTTTGTTAATATATTATATTAATCTATTAACCTGTAATACATTCATGTTCAGAAAAATAAAGGATAATCAAAAGGCTTTAATTTTGTTTCCTTAAACAAGAAAGACATTATAACACACACCCTGTATATATATATATATATATATATATATATATATATATATATATATATATATATATATATATATATATATATATATATTATATATATATATATATATATATATATATATATGTGTGTGTGTGTGTGTGTGTGTGTGTGTGTGTGTGTGTATTATTTCAGTTTTCAGGAAACGGAATTCACTTTACTTTTGCTAAATCTAGCCTTGTGAAACAAAACCCTCGATAGACCGTAAATGGAGGATCGCCAAAGTGAGGCTCTGCGTTTCAACACTGCTTTATCACACAAGATAGTAAATCAAAAGTGGGAATTATGAACAGATCTCTCTTAACAAAAAAAGAACATGTAAAATAATGTACAGCAGCAATTAATTGGATGGGAGGTAAAACAAGTCAATCTGACATAAATGTGTACATAAATGCACGTGCAAGCGGCCAATTATGCCAACCAGCAATGCGATTATATCAGCCCGTGCTCGGGCTGCTAAACAGCAGTAAATTAAGAATTCCATGCGACAAATATAAATTACATTCATACATTATATATATATATATATATATATATATATATATATATATATATATATATATATATATATATATATATATATATAATTATATATATATATATATATATATATATATATATATATATATATATATATATATATATATATATATATATATATATATATATATAATATATATATATATATATATATATATATATATATATATATATATATTATATATATATATATATATATATATATATATATATATATATATATATATATATATATATATATATATATATATATATATATATATATAACGATATGT
>NC_089752.1:45623219-45633786 GCF_040412425.1 Macrobrachium rosenbergii | reverse complement strand
GATCAACCACTTTTTTCGAAATCGCCATGCCAAGTTTGGTTCTTGCGGTAATTTTATTTATCTCTTTGTAATTAGGACCTGGTATGTTTATTGCTGGTAGTAAGACATATCTTATTATTACCACGTGCCAGTGACAAGCTGAATGTTGTCAGGCAGTGTACTAAGATCATTTCACGAACGACATCGACTAATGGGAAGGTCGAAATTAATTTTTCTTGCTTCCATGTTTATGACTTTAGGCTTTAATCCCTTTGTCACAAGTCTCATTGCTCATTGTTTTTCATAATGAAGATTTTCGTGTCGTTAGGACAGGTGAGGGCTTCCTCTGTGTCTAGCCAGAGTCAGTCATAGTGTTTCATGCGCATTGTGCACTCTCTCTCTCTCTCTCAAATCATTGAACAAAGCGGATATATTTTTTTACGCTGCAGATTTTAATCTTGAACACAAAGGGTGATATTTTTGTGCCGGTTTTGCAAATCTAGCCGTCTTCTCCAGGTTTTGTTTGGCTTTTCAGTTTTGGCATCTAGTTTATCGTTTTTCCAATGTAAATTACACATATAAAAATCATGAGTCCAAATTTAGAAAGGAAATGTTAGCGTCCCATTAAAAAAATGAGATCTTCTTTTAGAAAAAGATTGGAATTCCATTCACGAAATATTACAACATCGTTGTATTTTCACAATGATAAAGTTGTCTGTGTTTCTCATCAATCTAAATTTTTTTCGTTTGAAATAATTATTAGATTCATGTAACTACTTATTAAATTTAGGCCCATTTATATACCAGTTATCGTCATTTAACCTTATAATACTATATTCTTTGTATTACTGGATGGGATTTCAAGTCGATAATGAAAATAGTACTATATTCTTTGTATTAGTAATGAAGTTTCAAGCTGGTAATAAAGCTAGTTCCGGATACATTAAGTTTCAAGTCAATGATGTTACTCCAACATTTCTTTGATTATATGTTTTGTTTCTTTTATTGTTATTTTATTGTGCTATCATTTTTGAATTTTCAAACTGATATACAGGTCAGTTCAAATTATTTTGTAAAGTTACAGAAATTAATGAAACTACTAATTTCTAGATAACAGAAGAGGCAATGTCCATACACAGTCCCATATTTAAAAAAAAAAAGAGCATGAATACCTAATTTGCGGCCAGTATTTTTAATCCTCTTAATGTTTTTTTTTTCCAGCAAACGAATTTTTTTTCCTAAAATGTTTGGATTGAGGCAAAGTTGACTGGAGGGGAAGGATTGCCGGTAAAGGTAGCAAAAGAGTATGAAATGCCTTATTTCCCAGAAGCATCTTCCATTTCCTTAAAGCTTCTCAAGTCTTCCACTTAGCTAGTCTCTTCATCTCCTTGAAGTCTCTTTATTTCCCTTGAAGTCCATGAAGTCTTTATTTCCTTGAAGTCTCTTCATTTCCCCTTGAAGTCTCACATCTCCCTTGAAGTCTCTTCTTCTCCCTTGAAGTCACTTGCATCTCCTTGAAGGCTTTCCCTTTCATTGCCTTATCGGATAATAAATTGTTTGGATGGTGTTGAGGCTGTGAGATGTATTTTATCTGCAGTGTTTTTTCCATGCATTTACAACTTTGGCAGAATTACGAATTAGATAAAGAAAGTCTGAGGTGATTTTATTAGAATTATGTAGGAGAAACTTTCCTCTGCTCTGAGAGAGAAAAGGAAAGGATTAATCGCACTCCCTCCTCTGAATACAAAGTTAGGACCATTTCTCTCTCTCTCTCTCCCATCTGAGACGAATTAGGCGTGCTTTTTTAAACTGAAAGGAAGTAATTTTTATTCCAGCTGCATTGTGCAATTGTTCCGTCAGAACGAACGTGCATGAAGATCTGGATACCTTACTTCCGAGAATCTAGTTTCATAAAGTTAACGTGCCCAATCATCAGTATTTTAGTCATTTAAGGCTTTTCGCTGCCGTTCTCAATCGGAACAAGTTGCAGTTTATGCCTGTTGAAAAGACGCGCGGTATGAAATTAGCATTGTTTTACTGCAGTGAAACAAAGCTTCTTATTGTTCCTCAGATTGCAGTGGTCGTCTATAGATTTTACTCTCGTCATTGAGAGAGAGAGAGAGAGAGAGAGAGAGAGAGAGAGAGAGAGAGAGAGAGAACTTGTATTTTCGATGGCGGGGAGTGTATTCATTTTCGTTTCTTGTGTACGTTTTTGTATTTGATTTTATGATCCAAGAAAGTCCAAGTAAATAGTCAGTTTAAAGTGATATCGTCATTGTAAAACCCTTCGTATGAAGAGCTTTTTACTCACGTAAACTTGGTGCTAGAATTTCAGTTACTATACGTAAAATTTTATGATTTAAAACTTTTTTTTTTTTTTTTACCAAAATAACCCTTCGTTGTTTATTTACTTTATTTTAATAAAGGTTTATATAAATTTACCGTTGTTCGAAATATATGAGTTGATTTTTAGTGTTTATACATGAATACGTTTTGTAGCAAACAACTTCTGAGGTTTTAAGATTATTTCCTTTTTCTAATTGACCAGTATTTGCAATCACTGCTCATTGCATCCGGTTGCAACACTGATGACCGAAACTAAGTGGGCTACCAGTGTCGTGGACAAAGCTTTAATTATACCCATAGTAATTCGTTTCAGATTCACTTTAATTTTTCCGTGATGGTTAGTCTCGGAAGTCGCGATCAAGGTCTAGAGAATACAAGGTCTTCTCACGCGCAGGATTAACGCGGTATGAGATGGATATGAAACGTGACGTCACGCGGTCTACTTGCTTTCTCCTCTCCGCCTTCCCAAGCCTCTGTACAAATGGGAAAAACTTTTCTCCTGCTCTCTCGTTGACTCTTTAATATTAAAATTATGACTCATTCTTTTAGGGAAACAAAGCACATGTTGACCATATTCATTTCTATACGTATTCATGCAAATAATTACAACTGGAACTTAAAAAAAAAAAACATTTTTCACTCTAATATACAACTCACACTCAAATACACATATACGAGTACATGATACATAAGGTTAATAATTATCCAATTATGTGACTAACTTTTTCGTTATAGTTTACAATGATAACAAATAAACATCTTTCCATCGATTTTAAATGCTCCAAAATTCGGGTCGAGGTTTCATTAGCTTCTCATTTGTTCTACTTATAGTGCCGATCCTCAGCCATCTCCCTTCGGCCTTTAGGATCCCAGGAAAGTCATATTCGTGGAAACTTACGGGCCACAAACCACCCACATATTGCATGCCTTCTTCTTCAGTTTTGTCTTTCATTGTCATCCTGCAATTCCTCCATTGGCAAACGAAACAATATTGCCGATGCTTAACGCTTTGAAGAGATGTTTCTTCAGCCTCGTAAGAAGTGCTTTAGCTATCAAGTTAGAAAATGAGACTCAGTCATATTATCGCTAATACAATTTCGCTTTTAACATTGTATTTTGCGCCTCATAGAGTTCTCTTTTCCCAGGAGATGGGCTCAAACTCGGTGCTTAAATTCAACAGGTGATGGGTGATGATGACATGCACCCATTTACCATACAGCCAAAAAGTGTTCCAGTCCATCTCGATTCAATCCATGAGTCAAGATGTATGGATATTAAAAATCTCTCACCTAACATCCCCGGCAAGTTTGTTAGAGACGGTGAAGATATCACAAGGCCTTTTTGAAAGGGTAAAGTCCTTTCTCCCAGACTTTTCATTGCTCCCGGATAGTGCCAGGTATCATCTCTGTGTTTTTGTTTAGTTTCTAAGATTAGCCCAAGCATTTTGTGTTGTTTTGGTTTGGTGATTTAGCTGTAAGTCATTCCGTGAAGACTTTCTATCGAAAGGCACTCCAGAACTGAATAAATCAAACCACTTATCAACAAGGCAATGAACTGGATTGCACCTCCCAGTGCCTATCCACAATCAGACCTTTTCTCAGAAGTGTTTTGAGATTTTGTGAGTGGCAGAGTAACTGTAACGCTAATTTCACTGTCGTATTCTCCATACGCGTAACACTTGAATGCTTTTCAAATAGTTTTCGAGTTGTCATTAGATCACCTTTTACTTTTCTTAATTAGTTACCTGACTCAATGTAAGCAGTCCTACAGTCCGATAACCTAGATCCATGGTCTGGAGAAAGTGAAGTGTTTGATGAGTTTTATCAAGACGAGCATCGGCAAATACATGTATTTCCCGCAATAATCCGCAGGATTAACAATGTTGGATTAGCCTAGTTACGCCATCGCCTACTGAATTCCATAACCTTATATTTGTTGCCCAAGTCATGAACCATACCAACTATAGGGAAATCCAGCTCGCTATCTTAATGGTGAATTCAAATAGAGAATTTTAGTTATATCGGTGTCGAAATTACAATGAGTAAGCGGTTTCCAAGGTCTGACCCTTTGCTATTGCTATTTTTTTGAGCTAGGTTCATATAAAGGTGCTCTTATCATAACTCCATCTTTTGCGACACTACACTTTTCGTCCATAGGGAATCTATGAAGAATTAGATCCCTATTTTTTCCTATTTTCAAAGTACCAGTTTACTGCACAAGATTTGGCTCATATCACTTAAACTGTCTAAATTGCAGCAAGAAAGAAAAAATATAAGGCCGCTATTACGGACAATATCAATACCAAATATGTGGGCAAGGCCTAAAGTGTTTGTTTGTAAACGAACTGATCAGTCAGAGATCACTATGACCGTGAGTAGACCGTCGACGTCACAACCTCTACCTGCGCATTAGATCCCAATTTAGTCAGCCGTGAGAAGACCTTGTATTCTTTAGACCTTGGTCGCGATTACCTTTTCCGTGATGGTTAGTCTCGAAGTCGGGATTACCTTTTTCTGTGATGGTCTCGACGTCGCGATTACCTTTTCCTTGATGGTTAGTCTCGAAGTCGCGATTAATTTTTCCGTGATGGCTAGTCTCGAAGTCGCGATTACCTTTTCCGTGATGGTTATCCTCGAAGTCGCGATCTTTCACGACCGTTTTGGCTCTTTAAAAGTGTGTGGTCGTTACTGTATACCTTAGTATAAAGCATTATTGATTATATATATATGCATGATACTGATAACCCTGAGATGGATGAACACATCAGTTTTTTATTTAACTTAAAAAACTAATAACATCTCTACAGTGCTGGCGCTGTTTCTTTCCTTTTACTGGATTGAGTTCAGCCTGGCATTGCACTAATTAGTATCGTATAGTGTCTGCAGTTGAGCTGTTAACATGTCTTGCTTAAACTCATTCTACCAGTTCCGGGATCTTTCTGAGTGTTCCACGAAAAGGGGCGATAATCTAACTCATGATATCTTCTGAATTTTCATTCCTCCGAGTGGACGTGGCGCCTTCGAGATCCTTCTTGTACTAAAAATCTTCAACAGAGAGAGAGAGAGAGAGAGAGAGAGAGAGAGAGAGAGAGAGAGAGAGAGAGAGAGACCTTTTACTGTTTATACTTTGTCTTTGGAAGATATCAAGATGTCCGTACGAAAAAAATTTATTCTCTTATCAGGAGTTGGCAGTGGACTACTTTGTCCGTTATGTTAGTTGTCCCTTGTCTGGCCTCCTCTATTTTCTTTTCTTCTATCTTTGTGTTTGTGGACTCTGAAGGCAGAATAACGTTGATTAATCGTGTTGTCTCATAAATTGTAACCTCGCTGGTACAGAAGTTTGTAATTGTCTTAAATATTAACTTTGCCATACTACTTTCGGTACTTTCTGTTTCGGTCATGACTTGAATTTATGAACGCAGAAATGAATATAAGTAGCTAAATGTATGTTTATGTTTATTTATTTATTTCATATTTGCATTTGTGATATTTTGTGTAAATGCATGGAAATTTAACTCGAAAAGGTTAACGGTTTAGTAAACTGTATGACCAGTGAAGAGACCAGAGTTCCAGTCTCCCAGGCCAAAACGACTTGGGCCTGTTTCTGAGCAAATGCCGTTGTTACCTAAGCCCTGAATGGGATACATGATAGTTAGTTGACAGTGTCGTGTCCAGGGTATAAAAGGTTAAGACTGTATGGAATCACACAAATAAATATATATATATATATATATATATATATATATATATATATATATATATATATATATATATATATATGTATATATATAGATATATATTATATATATATATATATATATATATATATATATATATATGTATATATATAGATATATATTATATATATATATATATATATATATATATATATATATATATATAGTGTGTGTGTGTGTGTATGTGTATATATATATAATTGAAATTGTTTGAGTGTTCTTTATCAAAATGTAAATGCGAATATGGAAAAGCTAATAAAAGGTCTGAGAGAACTTATATTTTCATTAACTCCACAGTCGGAATTCTACAGATACTGTATAATGGCATACGGAGTGTACACTAGTACCCTCTCTCTCTCTTTCTCTCCCCTGTTCAAACTTTAAATTGCTTTAAATAAGACCCAGGCTCAAAAATAAAAGTCATGGATATCCCGTTTTATGCAGATTGCAATCTTGTGCACGGAACTGTTTTCGCTTCGGTTGAAAGAGTTTTCTACGGGTTATTCAGAAGAACGGAAAATCTTCCTTTTTCTTACAGGCAGTTTTTTTTTTTCCACTTCGAATAGATTTGAAGAAGACGGTGAAGACGAAGCATTTACGTCTTTCAATTTCTCGAAAAATTTCCGAACTATCGGGGACTCTCTTCCCATTTCAGGTCTGTTTATCATCGGAACTGTGAGGAATGCTTTGGAGTCTCTCGTCTTGTTTGGACTCTTTAGTTGTCTTAGCACCGTACCGGTGATTCATCTTCAGTTTTTTTTTTTTTTTTTTAAATGAACGAAAAATCTTGTATTATTTGCCGATCATATAGGACTATTTCCTGCGTTTTATTTTGGAAAAAAAAACATGACTAGGTTTTCTTGTTAGGAAGGGAGAGTGGGTGAACACAAAATAGACAGAGGCTTATTTGTGAAGGCGCTTTCATTCTGAAAGTGAAACAGTTGCATTAAAATGGCAGTTATGCTGCTAAATTACGGTAACTAGTTGCGCTAATAAGGAAAAAATCATGTGGTGTTACAGAGGTTAGGTTTACACGATAAGAAGCAGTTCCCATGCTTTTTGATTTCAGAAAATGTTTGCAAAAAAACAAATGTAGTCCATGATTTTGCAAACACTTGCACATTTGTGAGATTTCTTGAGGAGAAAGTTTAGGAAGAAACAACAAAATCAACGAGTTTTTCCAATAGCTGTTGTAATGAAGTAGTCAGTGTTTTTGCGAGCACAGGCATCAATCACTTGAATGTCCATCACTTGATTAATCTAAACGTTTCGTCAAAAAAATATGACATTCTCATTAGATTTCATTCCATATTTTTTTCTTTTGTTCTTTTGAAAGGTTTTCCTTGTTTTGATATCGTATTTTTTTCTTTTTAAAACTGAGTGCAATCGTTTAACTTCTGGTTATACTCAAAGAACTGAACACTTTGGATAGAAAATTAAGTTACTAACCGTGTTTGCATATTCTTTTTCATTTGTATATTTCAAAAATCTGAATACGTGACTTGATGATCTGCCTACTTATTGCACATAGCCTCAAATTTGTGTTTGTCTTTTTTCCATGTTTTTACACACACACACACACACACACACACACATTTTGTATTAGATAGTTTCAGCATTTTATATTTGTTGTAATTTGTGTTTAAACAGTAAACATACCCATTAATTTATGGATTTTTTGTCAGTTTATTGCATACATCACAAAATGTTGTGTGAACTTTTGTGTTTTTGTATTTTGGGAAGTTTCATTGTTTTAATAATTGAGTTCGATTTCCTAAAATTTTGTTTTTCAATAAAGACCCTATGGTTTTTATTAATATAGTTTTTTTTATTTTTTAGTGACAAATTGTCAACGGCAGATTTTATATTTGATGTACCAGTTTTTTTTTCAGTTGTCTTTTTCTAATACCGTGATATTTATTGTCAATGTTTTTAATCAATTATTTATTTTTACATTGTCTGATTCTCGGAGGGATTTGTTCTAAAACATTTTTTTAAAACTGAAGTCTGAGTTTTATCGCTGCATTTTGCAAGACGCAGGATGAAAAGGAGAACGGTCCAAAATTTCTTCTTCATACTTCCATTGGGTGGTAATGCTGATTTCATTTCTGTTTGTTTCATCTCAGGTCGTTAATTACCTTTGTGGTATTTTTCCTTGTGTGTTTTAATCTTGTTGCATCTACAGATGTAATTTTAATATTATACCATTTTGTTCACTCAGAACCATATTTTATTTATTTGTCAGTTAGGATTAACATTATCTGGGGACATGAGGTATACACATTTAGAACTTTTACTTTTTTTTTATTTTGGAAATCGAAATTGTTACATGCATCCTAATGAACTTGAAACCTGATGAGGAGCTGATTCACATAAATATAGCAGCCTATATTTAGTTTTTCAGAAGAGGAAATAAGTCACATGTTTTTCAAAAATAAATTTGGCATCACCTGAACAGTTAGTCACAGAACGCGCATTTGCAGGTTTCATTTTCATTCTGGAATAAACAAAAATTAATCCATTATTATTATTATTATTAATTATTATTCAGAGATACGTAAACAATTAAATTTACAGGAATCATAGTCGTCCACTCCATCAGATTCCTATCCATCTATTTTTCTTGTCTTCCAGAAGCATAATTGCTGTACCGAGAAATGACAAGACAAAGCAAGTCTCATTGTAAGATAATGGTCTTGAAATTTCACTGGTTTGAACACGCAAAACCTGTCTGATTTTTAAAACTATGATGAAGAGAAGGAGTTTAAGGAAGTAGAGATTCTGACTATTCGAAGGGTGATCACTTAACGCTCATACTGAACTAGTAATAGTTTTTTATTTATAATCGAAATGTTTTCATAAACATAGTTTCGACTGTTGAACGCCGTCATTGATGCGAGGTCATGGACCTTCTGTCGGAGTGGCTGGAATTTTATTTGAATAGATTACAACCAAATTTTTGGCAATAAAACTCTACTGATATTAATCATAGCGATTTTTGTTGTAAATTATTATGGAAACGTAAAAAATGACATCCAAAGGATTGGAACTGTAAGGTTTGTTTTTCATGGGTCAAATGCGCATTAACGAAATAGACTTTGTAGACTTTATATCAATAAAGGTCGTAAAGATATGCTTGTCAGACATAAGGTTTGAAAAAAAGCTTCGCAACGTCTGTTTGACGTAAACACAAATACAAAGTGATAATTTCTCACTGGGTAAATATAATTGGGAAATAAGACAAGCGTACGGAAGAAATAGTCCTGGCATAATTTTAAATGTTTAATAGTTGGGGAAACAATGATGATTAGATTATGGTGCTGAGGGTTTTAATCCCCAATTTCCTCAAGAGTCTGACGCTATCCCAGTTCAAACCGAACGATTTGTTAACCACTGATAATTAACGATCAGGAATCTCATAATAAAGTCTAATGCTTTGCAAATATACAGTTAGGAAACAAATTCTTGACTTTATTCATAAGGTCCTTGGAAAAGGAAATAAAATAGTTTGAAAGAGAATTAAAGGACTAGTATGCTGAATTCTCTCATCTCTCTTTATTTGATAATGGTACAAAAAGGTCTGTATATATATTTTTAAAGTATAAAAAATTCTAATTCTAAATGAATTTTGGACTTATGGTTCGGAATTCGTTCTTAAGAGAAAAGCAGCAGAAGAATGATTTAGACTGCTTAACAACGTTTAATCGAAAAAACAAAAATATACTTACAGACAAAACATGAAACTTTATAATGTTATTATAGGGCTCTCTAAAACTTGGGGCAGTATCGTGTATAGTATAGCAATATCAGGAAGAGCGTTCCATAGTCCTAGCAGGACTGTGGAAAACCACAGGAACTGGGAAGAGTGACATAGCACTGCTACGGAATGAGAATGCAATTGTGAAAAGTGAGTAGTTGTTATGAGGACGAGTTCAACCCTCTTGCGGTTGTGCTGCCAAGGGGTGATAAATTGTTGATGCATATACTGTAAGTGCAGTTGACTTATTGTGTCTGGAGTTCCGCAGGGTAGTGTTCATGGTCATATATTATTTTTAGTGCATACTCGTATAAGTGATATGAGGTTTGGCCTGGAAAACAAGATTGCTCAGTGTGCCGATGACGCAACGCTTGTGGGTGTAGTAAAGTCTCCCCAACCTCAATCGGGACATGTAGTCGATGGGGTATGAGGCTGAAATTCAGTAAAACGTAAACACTGTTGATTAGCACATCTTGTACAGATTTTCCACTCCCCTTCCCTTCAGGTGGATGGGCTTTGCTTTAAAGATTCTAGGTGTAACTTTTGACTCATCTTACTTTTGAGAAACATCTAATGAAAGTTTCTGCAAATGCCGCACGAATGTTAGGTATTGTTCGTAAGCCTCGTATATTTATAACAGTGACAAAATCAGGTGCAACCTGTTTTAGGTCACTTGTTTCCTTTACTAGAATACTGTTCTCCGGTGTGGATGTCAGAGATTTATCTTTTTAGATAGAGTGCTTCGTGGT
>NC_089752.1:45613219-45618219 GCF_040412425.1 Macrobrachium rosenbergii | reverse complement strand
AGTTTTCGCGTTTGACTTGAAAGTTTTGTCCTTTGGATTGTGGCCCTAGATGGCTGTGCAGAGCGACTGGATTCTGCCAACTTTTTCCTCTCTCTTTGCTCACTTTTGGCCGCGAGGTGACTCCCACAAGCTTTCCTTCAGAAAAGAGAAATTGTGTATTTTTGTCTTCCACCGACGCCAGTTTCGAGTTCGGTCTCGGCGTGTTTCTTTGGCCGCCACCTCTCTTGTCGTGTTTTCGCCTAATTTAGAGGTTGCGATGTTTTCCTGTGCTGTTTTTGGACCATTTTGCTCTTTTTTTTTTTTTTTCGACAGCCGTCGTAGCTGCGTACCTCTGTGATTTTAATTTTAGCTTCATTTCAGATATGTTATATATGATTTTAATTTTGTTCGTAATATTTTAGGATTTTGTCCAAGGTAAGTTGTCCTCACAGAATTTCTTTATGAATGTTGCATTCACGTTGCATAGTAATATTTTACTGTATTTTTTTCCGATTTTAACAGTTTAGTGTGTGATTACAGTAACAGTCAGATTTCCTTTGCTTCCAACCTTAAAAGGAAACAAGTAAATGACATGCACCATTATATATATTTGCAACGTACTTTCCTTGAAGTTATTTGACATGCAGGTGATCATATCATATATATATATATATATATATATATATATATATATATATATATATATATATATATATATATATATATATATATATATATATGTATTATTGTGTGTGTGTGTGTGTATGTATAATATTTTTTGATGTGTTTAATTTGTGTAGTGCAAATGGGTGAAATTGTGATTTCATGTATATTTAAATAAAGACTGATGGCAGTTATTATGATTAAAATATTAATCACAATATTTTTTTATCTAACTTGTAGCATTGTATGCATTTGGGAACAAGCTAAATTTAGAAATCACCTTGGCATTACCTCCAATAAGCCTAGCTCATGGTCACCTCCCAGATACTAGAAAACACATTTGGTATTAAAAAGGCCCCGTTTCGTTTGCTCTTACGTCTGCCATTACAGAAATGCTATCATTCGTGTAAGTGAGGGAGGGAGGGGGTATTTTTACTCACTTATCAAGTTCATAATCGCATATAAAAAATGAGGTTTGTAATATGTGTGTGGCTGTGTATGCATGCTCGTGTTGTATGTTTCTAATTGTAATAAATAGTGTTACGTGTATTGAAGTTCTTGAAAGCCTTTGTTGGCTTTGTAGTATTAATTGATCTTGGTCGTTGACCTTTCGTCTGTTTGACTTTTATATCTTAGCATTGGAGATGTGTTACTATACGTAGATTGCTTATTTATTTATGTATTTATGTATCTAAATTATTATAATGGTTGAAATGATTCCTGGATCCATGTACTCTTCTATCATTTCTGTTAATATTTAGCCGGTTTCCTAAAGGAGGAATCAAGACAAAATGGTAATAAAACGGGCACTTTCATATTCATTAATGGTTCATTCATACAGGGTACCTATAATATAAAAAAAAAAAAACACCTCTCTGTCATGGCGAAAATTAAGTTTCGCACAAAAATTACGGGATTTTTTTTTTTTTTTTTTTGCTGACAACGAGAGAGAGAGAGAGAGAGAGAGAGATTTTAGTGGCATTTAGAATAGAAAGGTTCAGATTGGGATCATTAAACGGCCTCGAACTAGAATAATTGAACCCAACATTTTTTAAGCAAAAAGCGGTAGCCATTTACCTAAGCACTGCCTCTGTAACCATACTTACAGCAGTAACTTCTCATATTCGCTGCTTCTGTCACCAGGCAAGTACAGTACAGCACCTTAGGAATGGAAGACTCTCACCGTGTAAGATGTGTTTCAGCACTAAATGACCTGTTCACGGGATAGAGGAAATATGCCAATAAATATCTAGCAATCAAATCGCTCTTGAATGAGCTTTAGTATTTTAGAAAGGTCAAATGTCTGTCAGTAGGATTGGGAGGGTGTGGAGTGGTCAGGAACACTTGAAAGTTATTAAAAAATTTTTTTTCCTTTTTTTTTTAGGAGTTTCAGACAGAATAGGTCTGGTTGTGTTGACCTTTGATGTTGCAACGCCAGCTTAATAGAATAATCTGTCGCCTGGTACCAAGAGCTTCGCTTCATGCTCTGCTG
The DNA here is from genome assembly GCF_040412425.1 of Macrobrachium rosenbergii. NCBI lineage: Eukaryota > Metazoa > Arthropoda > Malacostraca > Decapoda > Palaemonidae > Macrobrachium > Macrobrachium rosenbergii. The sequence continues at coordinate 45,616,085 of NC_089752.1, read as the reverse complement.
ATTCTCGTGATCGTTAATGTGTCTGAGAGAGAGAGAGAGAGAGAGAGAGAGAGAGAGAGAGAGATAGTTCATCTCATAATTACGAGCATCATGCTTCTCACACTTGCCCAGTGCTAGGTGATATTGTTAAAATGTTCAAATAAGAAGAAGGAAAGCTGAAATTAATTTGTTGGGATAAAGACCAAATACCTGAATGAGGTCGATGAACAGGGTCGATGAGTAGATGCAAATCGGGAAATTCAATAGTTAAATGAAAAATAAACTGATCTTTTACTGGTAATGTAATGATTCAGTAACATGGGTTAATTTTCCTATATTTTAAGTCAATTTGGAATGAAAATGATTGAAAAGATATGAATATCAGAGAAATAGGTCTTATGAATATTTATACATCGGGAAAAATTAAACGAAAAGTAATCAACCGGAACTTCACATAGAAATATACTATTAATCACTGAAATATCCAAACATCTTTATGTCTTCCACTGCAACTACTTAATTTCCAGGCCATGTAAAAATCACTGAAGGGATATACTGTTTCTGATTACTGATTCTCTCTCTCTCTCTCTCTCTCACTCTCTCTCTCAAAATAGTTTTTGACGAATAAATGTTTTATTATTAATCAGGGCACAGGTGTGTTTATTTTTCCATCATTTCAGCGAAAAAGCGTCACATTTATTAAAATGCAGTGTTGGAGTTTATATTGTGTAAAAAACGACTTTTTGTTATGTTGTGGGAAAAATCAGTGATAGTTAAGGAGAAAAAAAATCCTTTCGTAATCAGTTGTAGTAATAGTAGGAGTATTAGTTATTCATTGGGATGATATTCAGAAGTTTTCTTAGTTCTTCATTGGTGGGATGGGTAGAGCTCTCGGCTAGCATGCTGTTGGCCCAGCGTTCGACTCTCCGACCGGCCCATGAAGAATTAGAGGAATTTATTTCTGGTGATAGAAATTCATTTCTCGTCATAATGTGGTTCGGATTCCACAATAAACTGTAGGTCCCGTCGCTAGGTAACCAGTTGGTTCTTAGCCATGTAAAATAAATCTAATCCTTCGGGCCAGCCCTAGGAGAGCTGTTAATCAGCTCAGTGGTCTGGTTAAACTAAGATATTCTTAACTCAGATGTTTCTTTACCCTCTGTAAAGGTCTTTATTTGGTCAATTAAACAGTTCATCAAAACACTACTCCAGTGTGCTAGCGAACGAGGCATCAATGGCCCTTGAAGGTAACGTCCAAGAATTCTTTAGAGCGTGAACGTAATCTCAAAGGCCAGTGCAGGATCTGTCAAATTCCCTCACCACCTACAACTTAAAACATAAAAAAAGATGAATATATTTGGAAAGCGTTCATCCTAATTATTTTTTTTTTTTTATTAGCAACAGTGGTAGTACTGATGGTTGTATTAGAACAGTACTTCTCGGCTTCATTGTCTTATAACGGAATCCAGTATATATATATATGTATGAATGATGCATTTATATATTGTTTATGTATGAATGATTTATTTGTTCTAGGATGTGCTATGTTCACAGGAATTACCAGTTGTTTGCCCTGCGGTTACTGGAGCATTTGAGATTAGCTGTTGTATGATCTTCCTTGCAGCCAATCTGTAAAGTAAGTGACTCGTAATGGTTGCGTGATTATGATTATTTTCGAATCTAGAAATATACTCGAGGAAGCCCATAGTTCGGAGGAAAATTTTAGTTTTTTCATCCTTCCGAGTATTCAATATCAACAGTCATATTGGTGACTTTAGCCTTCTGTAATACCGGGGCTGTCAGGAGTTGCAACATAACGGAGATACAACTTGTTCTCCGGTTACAGGAACCCTCCCGCATCCCCCCTCTCTTTTAGAATATAGTCGCAGGCTGTGGTGATGATCCTCGGTCTTGCAAACTCTCCGGTGGTGACTAATCCTCGTCCAGGACCGTTTGCCTTCTTTTCCTGGTGACAGGTCAGCGGGTTTAACTCTCTCCCGTGTATTACAAAATAGTGAATATTAATTTCTGGGATTCCTTGTTGTCGCCCAGTGTTGGGGTTTCTTTGACTTTTTGGGCACTCTGTGTAAAATTCATTATGGTGCTCATCCTTCCCTCTCATGGTTTAATGTCTTGGACTTCATTCACGTAGGGAGAAAAAAGAAACGAAGATGGAAGCTTCAAAGGAAAGACGCTGTCCACTGATATTACTATTTCTCCTCTGCATTTCATGAGTGGCAGCTCAACACTTTATACTGAGTTTTATATTTTAACAGTGCAGCCTGTAAAAATTATATAAAGCGGAACGCAAAATTAGAATCGCTTATATGGAGAAGGGCTAATTTAAGGTCTACGTCAAGAGCATCATATTGAGGCGGTGTTGGTTAAAATGGTTTTTAGTGGAAAACGTGATAATGAAATTGTGAAATATATCACATCAGGACTGAGCAGTCTATATATATATATATATATGTGTGTGTGTGTGTGTGTGTGTAGTGTATGTATATATATATATATATATATATATATATATATATATATATATATATATATATATATATATATATATATATATATATATACATACATACATATATTATGGGTATACTATATGTACACATAAAAATTAGTTTCGTTTACAATACCGATGATAATTAGCCTCGTTTCTTATACTTATATTTTTTTTTTATTATAATATGGGACCAGGGAAGAGGATAATTTTTACCTTTACTTAATTCTTGACTTACGTTTATCAGTATTAAGGAAGCACTGAACGTGAACAAATAACCTGTGTAATGTACATAGCATAATGTAAATGCGATGCAATTGGAAAAGTACTTAAATTCAGTCGCCATTTTTTGACGGCATGGGTACGCCAGTTACGTAA
>NC_089752.1:45570719-45608219 GCF_040412425.1 Macrobrachium rosenbergii | reverse complement strand
TGAGAATATACCTATTTTTGTATCCACGTGTTTCACGCACCTCCCTTTGAGAAAGAGCCTCCGCCCTTTGTACCACTCCTTCTAGTTTGTGTTTTTATATGTCCTGGTTATCTTGCAAGGCCATTTTAGAGTAAAGTAATAAATGTGGAGTCATAAGAACCACCTGCACCAGGAAACATATAAAAAGAAAAAAAAAAAAAAAAAAAAAAAAATATATATATATATATATATATATATATATATATATATATATATATATATATATATATATATATATATATATATATATATATATATATATATATATATAGGTGTCCATAAAAGTCTCTTTGCAATTTAAAAGTATATTACAAACGCAAGTGAACAACACACACAAATACATGGAAATTATTACAAAGTGAGGAGTAGATACTGAATTTTTTTTTTTCTCATTTAATACACCTCTATATGGGCACCGTTAGTTACACAAAGCACATCAAGACGGTAATCGATTTCTTGCCATGTTCGCTGTACCGTAGCCTCAGCAGCGGTGGCAATGGCATCAGTAATCTTTTGCTTGAGATCAGTGATGTCCTGTATATTTGTTCATTACATATCTTTAACATAACCCTATAGATAGAAGTCCAGAGGAGTGACATCTGACGAACGAGGAACCCCATAGATAGAAGTCCAGGGGAGTGATATCTGGTGAACGAGGTGGCCAGGGAGTTGGGCCATCCCTTCTAATCCACTGGTCTGGAAATGTTTGATTCAGGAACCCATGAACATGCAGTCCCCCATGTGGTGGTGCACCATCTTGCTGGAAAATGATGGTTGATTGAAGATCATCTAGTTGTGGTGCCACATATTCAGTCAAGGTCAAAGTAAACATCTGCAATAATTGATGTCTTGTTGAAGAAAAGTGGACCATTGATTTGATTGCACATAATCCCACACCACACATTCACCTTTGGACTATTTCAGTGAAGTTCCCTAGTCACATTAGGATGTTCTTTCAGTTTCCTCTCATCACTAAAATAGACTTGGTTGAGGAATGTTTCCTCCTCAGAAATTCATTCCAGCATGTTAACTGCAACCTCTTTTTCATCTTGGTTTATCATTTGGCTTGAGTGCTAGTATGAGTTGCACTTTGCAAGCATACAATCTGCAAGTTCTTGTGTAGGACTTTGTGCTCCTTGAATGTCGGAGCTGTGTCTGGCAGCAGTACAGATGGACTTTGTAGGAGAATGATCAAAGGTCTGGCTTACACTGTTTTATGTTTTCCTCACATATTCTTGGGCGTCCCTCCTCCCTTTATCCATTACTGTCCCTGACTCCATAAATTCTTTTGCCTTACACGAATTGATGGATCTCTTCCATTCTTAGTTCCGTAGTTTTGCTGAGTCTGCATATATATGATTTTGTTTTAGCGAAACATGACACACAGTGTGCCTTTTCTTGAGGAGCAGCCATTTTTAGGGGTTCATTTAACAACGCCTCTTTCATCAACAGGGTACCTGAATACACAAATGCATTGTGATTAAAAACTGATGACAGCTAAGTCATAGAACAAATCTGATTAAGATATCTCATCAGTGGCTTTTGTAGTGTATATTTTTTAAATTGTAGAGATTTTATGAACACCTGTATATATATATATATATATATATATATATATATATATATATATATATATATATATATATATATATATATATATATATATATATATATGTGTGTGTGTGTGTGTGTGAGAGAGAGAGAGAGAGAGAGAGAGAGAGAGAGAGAGAGAGAGAGAATTTGGGTCTTCACCCCAGATAATAGATACTGAAAAGTGAAGGAGATTATTGTCGATGTTGGCGTCCCAGTCACACCAGTGAGCAATTGAAGCCATTGAAATTCCAGGGAACCTATTGAAATCTACTAACTTTACAGGGGATATTCCTTTACAAGTTGGTCATCAGTTGATTGAATTCTGTATTGAATTATTCCATCAAGTTGATCTTAAAAAATTGCATCTCAAAAGTTATTGAATTGTGTATTTTGATTCTGATGACCTCTTTGTACATTTGGAATTAGCACCCCAGAATCTAATTTATTTTGCGAACTTTTTCAGTAATTTAGAATCCGTGAACTGAATGTTTTGAAGCAGCGTTAGTTCTGGTCAGGACTCAGGTTACCTAGTTACCTTGTAAGAATTTGAACATAATTTGGGCAAGGTATGGGGCTAGCCGCTTTATCCCAAAAATACCTGATGGAAACGAAAGGTTTTCGCCATCTAGAACCATCCTCTCGTAAAGGAAAAGATTGATATTTTACTTTTACCCACCTCTCTCTCTCTCTCTCTTTCGTGTGGGGAGAAAGATCACTAGTACACTGCTGCTTCCATACCTTGCCTTTTACATGTCATAATTGAATTCCTTCTGCCCCCAGACTCTGGCATTCCCTTTATTTATTTTTGCCTTAAAAGTCTAATAAGGTCTTTGTGGAAGATATTTCCATAAGTTTACACAGTATTTTTTTTTTCTTTTTTTTTGTTTTACATAAATGTAATCTTTGGAGTGACTTCTTTGCTTGTAGTTCGATAGACTGGATCGCTTTCTTTAGCAGTGCCCAGATTAGGTTTGTCCCTGCTTATTCTTTCTCCTCTTCTTTTCCTCGTTGTCAGGTTGTAATTCCATCAGTATGTTTTGTGCCCGTATCCAATATTGTTTCATTCTCACTTTTTGGGTATGATACCGAAAAAAAAAATATTTTTTCCTTGTTGTTCAGCGGTTAGCATGATTTTCATTTTGTTTTATTGTTACCGTTTGAGCTGTTAAATTCGTATTGACCTAAAATTTTCTCTTCTGTTCAGTATTTTTCACTTTTATCGATATTTAAATTATTTAGGTAACATCAGTCTTTTGGTGTTCCTGATTTTGCGATGCGCCATTCGTTTCATGAGATACTCTTCAGATCGCTTTTGGCCAATTTCGTCTCTCGCTAATGTGTAAGAATGCTGAAAGGCTTATTTTTATACTTTCACAGCCATTTCTAACAGCCATTATGCAAACGGGATTTTGTCACTTTCATTTAAGCACGGGAATGGTATACCTTATTGATAAAAAGACAACAATGCCCTCTCATATACGAGTAACTAGTTACTCCGCATTCAATCTTGACTTGTTCAAGTGAATACTCCTTAGTCTATCGCTCTCACTTGTTTTGCTGCTACCTTTCAGTGTCTGCGTTTTTTTTCTATTATTTATTGAGCAAGAAATCTTAGAACGGCCCCCCCAACCTGTGTTAAGTATGGCGAAGATTAAGGAATATTATGAGAGACCGGCTCGTGTTATCGCTTATGACACTAGCAGGAGCTTCTCTGTGCTCACTGTATTTCCTTTTTCCCTCAGTTTCCCTTGCACGACACGTCATTGCATCCATCAGTTTTATTCGAATTACTTTGCCAAGTTCTTTTATATATATTTTTTTGCACGGATAGTGGGCCAGTTTACCGGCTGATATATAAGTCCTTCCGGGCTGAATGCACCATTCACAGCGCTCATTTTACGAACGCTTCCTACATCATCAATATTCCATTTTTGATAAACAATCTCCTCGCTCCTCGACTCCAGAATATTACTTTTTTCCCAAAAGAGCAAAGAATATTTGCCTGTTGCCTTTCTGTAAGTTTATCGAAAGGTTCAGTGAATGAATAGACAAACTCAGTCACCTGTTGATTGTGTCTGATATTGTGTTATTATTACGAAGGCGTTCTCTAAAAGAGAGAGAGAGATAGATAGAGAGAGAGAGAGAGAGAGAGCAACGCCTTTTCTCTCTCATGTATGGTCCATTCAGGACGGTGGACAACACGAACTGGTCATGAAAACTGTTCGCAAATATAAACTGCAAAATCACATACACACACACACATACATACATACAAACATAATAATATATATATATATATATATATATATATATATATATATATATATAGAGAGAGAGAGAGAGAGAGAGAGAGAGAGAGAGAGAGAGAGAGAGAGAGAGAGAGGGGGAGAGAGAGAGAGAGAGAGATGGTTTCCGAATAATCTCAATTGACTATGATGATAAAAATATCTCTCTCTCTCTCTCTCTCTCTCTCTCTCTCTCTCTCTCTCTCTCTCTCAGTGGTCTGGTAAAACTAAGGTATACTTCTCTCTCTCTATCTTTTCGAGTCTGTGACTGAACGTTGTAGTTAGCTGCACTACAATACTGTACTGCCGATATCATGTATATTTCAGACCCAAATTTGTCCCACACCACATAATTATTGTCAACCACAATACAAATTATATGAAGTTCATGTTAAGTTTATAAAAGGTGGTACCCAGCTCAAAGCGATGTTTATTTATAGCATATCCCAAAGTTACCCTGGCTCCTCCTTCGTTACATATCTCTAGAAATAGGTAAACAACAGCGTTGTTTGTAATGAATGTTTTGAAAGAAGTTGTGTATGTTTGTTGGCTTGTTATGATGACGGCCGCATGCTATGCTGTCACTGTTGACCTTTTACCGTCATTATGTAATTTGGCAAAATACGGCAACTTTGACGTATATTTAAGAGAGAGTCTTTCTGTTATAGCTGTCTCGAAGACAAGCACAGGCGATACACGCAGGGGAGCTTTTTTTTTTTTTTTTTTTTTTTTTTTACTTGCATTTTCCAGTTCCACGTTATCATTGTCTCTTCTTTTCTTTGCTGATGTACTATTCTCAAATTTCTCTGTCTTCCTTCAATCTTCCCCAGACATTTTTGTGTGATAGGGTTTGCTAAAATAAATGTTTGCATTGACTCTAAGCTCTATTAAGAAAATTATTTTCTTTACCACATGAATAAAACCTTCCAGTGCTACCCTTTTTCCCCAATTATTGTGATTGATTTTTATTTTTTGAACGAGTCATTTGTATACAACCACAGCCGCAGATGTCTTTTTCTTTCTCTCTCTCTCCTCGAGAGGAGAGAGAGAGAGAGAGAGAGAGAGAGAGAGAGAGAGAGAGAGAGAGAGAATAAATAAGGGTTATTTTCAGATTCCTTTTTTTTAAGGTTCCTGCAATTTCTGTGTAACTTATGGTCATAATTCCCTACCCCTGTTTTCCCTTTCTATCCCTCTCTACTTGTCTTTTGTTCAATTACCTCCTTAATATTGTTTTTATTCCTTGGAGTTTTCCTCATTTCCTATAATCCCTATATATATATTTTTTCTCATTAATTAAAGTGCGTAAAAATATGAATTAGTGCTGGTGCCTCCTGTCACGGTAATGACCTCCCAACTTCATATTATCGGAATTTTTCCTCCACGCTGGAAAACAATCAGCTGCCTTTTACTTGATTAGTGTGAAAGCCTTGAGCATCCTGCCCTTTAGATATCTGTCGGTCATATTAGTATAGAGTAAAATGCTCAGAAAATATAAAGCGAAAATGGAGACATAGTAGATCTTCAGGTTTGACCGTGCATTGCATAAAAAGGACTTCACACGCTAAAAATTACATTATAACATCTAATCCATCTATTTCTTGTACACAGGCATGTACGTATTACATGGATAAGCATAGTAAGGCATGTATATTCATGAATGCAGGCTGATAATTATGTCGTGGCGATAGGTAGCTCCTATTATATGTACTGGTTGTTAATTTTCTTAAGCTATTTATGAATTAAAAACACTTTCTCAGATAAAACTTTCTCAGAAATATTGGAATCATTGATTGCTTGAGATATGAAGTTCGTTTTGGTGAACGGGAATAGATAGCAGCATAATCAGACTTTTAATGCTTTGTTTTTGATGCGGCAAAACCCCGCCCGTTTCTTAGAGCGATCACTTTGTGGCATAATCACTTGCCAAAATATCATAGTCAAACTTTTATTTTTTTCGTTGGCTAAAGTTGAGGGCAAACTCGAGCCGCCCGTTTTTTCTTTGCAACGCATTGTTGTTGTCGTCTTTGTGTATGTTTTTTGTACGATTCTTGTTTTGTGCTTGGAGTGCTTGTTATATCATCAGGTATTTGCAAAATGTACTGCTATGTTATATCGGAATGTTGGCCGTCAGTTTTTTCCTGCTTGTCAGTTTTTCTTGAGGCTTTTTTTAATGGGCTTTACATTTTAATAACCAACACTCATTCATCAGTTCAAATTTTACTTTGCTTTGAAATTAATGAGCAACTGAGTAACCTGAACCATTTATCTCCCTTGGGCACGTTCCTCAAATTCCATTTCTCCTCCTTTTTCTCCTGACAATTAACTGACGCCACTAATGGCTGAAATCATTTAGACTCCCAGAAAATAAACTGCGGTGTGTGTGTGTGTGTGTGTGTGAGAGAGAGAGAGAGAGAGAGAGAGAGAGAGAGAGAGACTGTGACTGACTAACTTCATGAGGCGAGTTATAGGAGTATATCTCCCACAGTAAGAGATTCTCATAGATATGGGCTCCCTCTTATGGCATCCGTCCAATTGGCTAATTTATCTTATCCTCGTGCTCCTTCGCTTCATTAAAATAAGGTCCTCTGTAAATGAAAATGGAGTCATAGTAATCAGTTTAGAATATTATTCGCTAGAGATAGCTCATGTATCTCTCCCTCTCTCTCTCTCTCATAGTGATGAACGCGCAGGGGTTTAGTTTCTGGAGTAACTCAAAAGAAAGAGGAGTTCTTAGAACTAACCCAAAATGAAAAATAGAAATATTGAATATAAGTGAAACCTGGTATTCCCAAGAGACTGGTAATGATGACCAGATAAAGGGTTTCCAAACTTATAGATCAGATAGAAAAAATAGAAATCGGGGAACCGTGATATATGGAGAGATGACAATCAAGGAAAAATCTAGAGAAATATAGTAACACAGAATGTGAATTAATAGCGGTAGAATTTGAATCTGAAAAATTAGTGAACATTGTAATATATAGACCCCCTAATACTAAAGAGTTTGACGTAATAATTGAAAAAATTGGATGAAATATGTAGAAATCAGGACTGGACTATACTCTAACCGGAGACTTTTAACTTTCCTTTTGTAGAATGGAAGAATGAATAGGAGACTGTGGTTGTATTTATACATAAAAAGAAGCAATAGTAGTGCAGAAGATAAGAGGCAATTTGAAAAAGCTATTAGATATGCTACTAGAACATAACATTCAGCAAATAAATCACCTACCAACAAAGAAAGGATAATATTTTAGACCTAGTATTTGTGAATGAGGTGAACTGTGTTAAAGAAATAATAGTATATAACACGGTATTTCGGACCATAATGTCATAGAACTAACAGTCCGTTCCAGAACACACGAAAAACAGAGAAAAAGCAAGAGATGAAAAAAATGGGAAGGATATGGAAAATACAATTTCTATAGTAAGAATATAAATTGGTCAAAAATAAATGAAGAATTAAACAAAGAATGGGAAAACATATTTGTAAGTGATGATATACAGGTAAATACCGATATATTATATAAAATATTAGAGTGAAATAGTGGAAAAATATATACCGAAGAAAAAAAAGTAAACATGGTCACGACTTCCAAGAGACAGAAGGATCTTGTTCCAGAAAAATTAGAAAGTGGAAAAAGTTCTTGAAAATGAAAAGAATGCATGGAAAGTGATGGAACTAAAAAGTAAGATAGAAAATGCAGAACAAAGATTATAGCAATAAAAAGAAAATAGAAAAATGGAACCTAGAAGAAATGACACTACAAAATATCAAGCAAAACCTAAAATTTTTTATTCATATGCAAAAAGATGAATAAAATAAGAGTAGAAAATAGCCCCTCTAAGAATTGAAGGGCGATTAACGAATGAAAAAATGGAAATATGTAACATATTAGCAGAAAGATATAAGAGTGAATTTACACCTAGAATTGACAATGAAGATAATGATACAGAAATAAGAGATGAAAATACTGAATACTTATCAGATATAGATATTACAGAAGCCGATATTGTGCAGGCTATTAATGAAATTAAAATGGATCAGCAGCAGGACCAGATGGAGTACCTGCCATATTGTTAAAGAAAGTGGTTCATTCAATCGCAAAGCCGCTAGCAATATTATTAAGACAAAGTATAGATACAGGCAAGATTTATGATGAGCATCAATTAGCATATATTACTCCTACTTTCAAAAGTGGTTTCAAGACTAGAGGCAAGTAATTATAGGCCTGTGAGTCTGACATCTCATATTATGAAAGTATGAAAGGGTAATGAAAAAAATATAATGAAACATTTAATGAAAAATAGATTGTTCAATATAGGACAACATGGTTTGTACCGGAAAAAGTACACAAACCCAACTGTTAGTCCACCATGAAAGCATATATAAAAATATGATAAATGAAAAAAGATACAGATGTGGTTTACCTAGACTTTGCAAAGCTTTTGACAAGGTAGATCATAATATATTAGCGAAAAAATTAGAAAACATAACATTGTTGACAAAGTAGGAAGATGGATAAAAGAATTTTTGCAAAACAGAAAACAGATAGTGATTGCAAACATGAGAAATCGGATGAAGCTACGGTAATATCGGTGTACCACAGGGTGCGGTGTTAGCTGCATTGCTGTTTGTGATTATGATTGCAGACATAGACAGTAATGTTAAGGACTCAGTAGTAAGAAGTTTTGCAGATGACACAAGAATAAGTAGAGAAATTGCTTGTGATGAAGATAGGAACTCGCTACAAAGAGACCTAAACAAAGTATATAAATGGGCAGAGATAAATAGGATGGTATTTAACTCTGATAAATTTGAATCAATGAATATGGTGATAAACTAGGAATGCTATATGCATATAAAGGACCTAATAATGAGACAATCACAAACAAGGAAACTGATTAAAGACCTTGGTGTGATGTTGAATAGGAATATGTTATGCAATGATCAAATAGCAATTCTATTGGCAAAATGCAAGCAAAAATGGGAATGTTGTTCCGGCACTTCAAAACAAGAAACGCTGAACACATGATTATGCTTTATAAAACGTACGTTCGTAGTCCACTTTGAATATTGCAATATAATATGGTACCACACTACCAAAGGATATTGCACAAATGAAGAGTGTACAAAGGTCATTTACAGCTAGAATAGAAGAAGTTAAGGACCTTGACTACTGGGAAAGACTACAATTCTTAAAATTATATAGTCTTGAAAGGAGGAAGAGAACGCTACATGGTAATTCAAGCATGGAAACAGATAGAAGGAATTACCAAAAACATCATGGAACTAAAAATATCAAAAAGAGCAAGCAGAGGTAGATTAATAGTGCCAAAAAACTATACCAGGAAAATTAAGGAAAGCACACAGGACATTAATCCACCACGCACAGCATCGATAATGCAGCATCTATTCAATGCGCTACCAGCTCATCTGAGGAACATAACAGGAGTGAGCGTAGATGTGTTTAAGAATAAGCTTGACAAATATCTAAGATGCATCCCAGACCATCCAAAACTGGAAGATGCAAAATATACCGGAAGATGCGTTAGCAATTCTCTGAAGTAGACATCAAAGGTGCCTCACACTGGGGACCTGGGGCAACCTGAACGAATTGGAGGTCTGTAAGGTAAGGTCTCTCTCTCTCTCTCTCTCTCGTTGTTGGGAAAGGAAGAAAGGCCGACGAATTCTGGCTAGATGCCTAGGGAAGGAATATTGAAATTTGGACACAACATTACTCTCCTCGCACCCTCAAAATTTGTTTTATATTTTACCGTTCATGTAGATTTGTTTTTAATAATAACATTGCGCAGTTCTCCATAAATAGTCATTTCGTTAACCATGGAACTGTCGCGGAAGATTTAATTTCATGGAGCTTTCTAAGAACACTCTGGATTACAGCCATTGTCACAAGAATAAAACATGAATGTTCCATCAAGAAAGGACAGGACAGGACTTTCAAACAACATCTCTATTTGCCTTCTATATTTTGAGATCCACACACACACACACACATATATATATATATATATATTATATATATATATATATATATATATATATATATATATATATATATATATATAATATATGTAAAGTGTGTGTGTGTGTGTGCATGTATGTATATATATGTGCGTGTCGTGTGAATGAGACAGAGAGAAAAGTTATTCGCCATTAAACTGAAAAAAAGGTAAAAGCAGTATGATTGCGTTTTACAAAAATGGTATCACGATGATAAACATAAGAAATTTCTTCCTTCATAAACTTTTGCTAGGACACCCTTCTTGTATACGACACTAACATCAACATTCTTCACGGGAGTTCAGGGGATTACAATGAGTGAATCAGGTTGTTTTGTTCATATATACACAGAAAAAAAACTTGTGAGAAACCTAAGACACAGTCTGAGACATGTGTAACACAGTCATTAGAGAGTGAAGATATTCCGCGAAGATCTTTCAAAGGATTTTGTTGGAAGATGTTGAATTGCAACCCGCGAGAGTTCACATTGGTTAAATTTATGGCTGAAAGAAAAAGTTTCCTTCTCAAGTATGCGTTGTTGGAAGGAACGAGGAAATTCAAAGGCGTCGTAGTGCGGTGTCAGTGAATGAAATTTCAGTGGGCGTGACTTCAATTAAATTAGTTAGCTATCGAGCTCGGTGAAAAATATCACAGGGTACTTATGTAATTGATTTTGAAGTTTATTAGAAGAGCATAAATTAGTGAGTTTTTGTGAAATGGGGAATATGTTTCCTAACAAGGGCAACGGTTCCAGTCAGGTTCTACATGAACACTTGGCTAAGTTGATTATCTGAATATTCAAGATAAAGTAGAAAGTGTTGAAAAAGAGATATCTAGATATCATTAGCTGAAGGAGATAAATTAGGAGTTACAGATGTTTTAGAACATTCAATCCGCCTAGAAAAGTACAAATCCTATATTCCAGCATATCAGATTCCTTTTGAATCAGAGAAGAAGTAGAAAAAGAGAAGTTTCAAGTGAGGTGGAAGGGGCATTATCAGACCGTCAATTCTCATTTAATTTTCCTTTGCATGCAGTTCTAAGAAAGGCGGTAGTATCAGGTTTATTGTAGATTTTAGTAAATTGAACCAAAACATACCCAGATAGATATCCATTAGCTTGTTTGCCTGATTGTTTATTTGAGATCGGTGGCAAGAATATATATTCATCTAGATCTTATGCAAGGGTTTTACAGGTTCCTTTGTGAGAGTGGCCATGTAAATATGCAACATTTCGGTACCAAAGGGACATTCTGAGTTTAATAGGATGCCTTTTGGATTACAAAGGGTCCCCAGCATTTACTAGACTAGTTAACACAATTACTTCATGGCTTGTTAGGAAAGTGCGGTGTTTGTGTGTATGGATGATATTCTCATATGCACAGATACAGATTGAAAGAACATCTAAAGGTGTTAAAGAGTCCTTAGTGATTACAGTTCCTTTGGGTTAAAGGTCAAATTGGCCAAATGTGAGTTTCGATGAGAAAAAATTGTCTGTTGGACCTGTTATCTCTAAAGAGGAGTTAGAGTGAATGATGGAGAAGTTAAAGCCATTGTGAATTTCCAGTTCCCAAACCAGAAACAGATTCGTTAAATTCCTAGGTATGTGAGTTTTTTCTTCCACCCGTTTGTCTTCGAATTTTTCTACAATAAGCGTCGCCATTGACAGATTTGTTACGAGAAGGCGTTAAGTTTGTTTGGGGTGATAGTCAACAATTGGCACTTTGAGAGAAGCTTAAGAGCGCTTTGGTGAACCCACCAATTTTGAGATTTCAGATTTTAATCAACCGTTCTGCTGGTGACTGAGTCGGAGGAGCGCCAGGTCGTGTTTGATCTAGAAATTTGAGGAAATTACGCAATTGCTTTATAGCAGAAAGTTCAAAACCTGCGTGGTAGTAACGAAGGCTGATGTCAGTTGTGGACAAGGAGAGGGCTTCGCGATCGTCTCTGTATGTTTATTTAAGATATTTGTTGTTGGAAATAAAGTTGAGATTTTACAGATCATCAACCGTTATTGAAACTTTTAATAGCCAAATTTATCGCCCAAGAGAGCTTACGTTGGTTCTAACATTGAGAGATTTTGGTACAAACCTCAAATACATGAAGGTGAAAGCATAATGTAGTTACCAGATGCGTGAGCAGATATTTTCCGGTCGACTAAGTTTGCTCTTGGTGTGGTAATTTTATTTATTCTTTATAATTAGGACCTTGGTATGTTTATTGCTGGTGTATGCGTAAGACGTATATCTTATTACACGATACGTGCCAGTGACAAGCTGAATGTTGTCAGGCAGTGTACTAAGATCATTTCACGAACAACATCGACTAATGGGAAGGTCAGAAATTTTAATTTTTCTTGCTTCCATGTTTATGACTTTTGGGCTTTAATCCCCTTTGTCACAAGTCTTATTGTCATTTGCTCATTGTTTTCATAATGAAGATTTTCGCGTCGTTAGGACAGGTGAGGGCCTTCCTTTGTGTGTCTAAATAGTCAAAGTGTTTCATGCACAGTATGCTACTCTCTCTCTCTCTCTCTCTCTCTCTCTCTCTCTCTCTCTCTCTCTGGCTTTCATTGGAACATATATGTTCCTGCTTTTCTACGCTGTTGACTTTGTAATCTTGAACACAGCGGGTGATATTTTTTGTGCCGATCTTGGGCGGTATCAGTAATGTCTTCCAGGTTTTGTTGTGGCTTCTCTTGCTTGGTATCTAGTTTTCAGTTTTTCCAATGTAAATTACACACATAAAAATCATGAGTCCAAAATTTAGAAAGGAAATGTTAGCGTCCCATTAAAAAAAAGTGAGATCTCATTTATGAAAAGATTCGAATTTCATTCACGAAATATTACATCCTTGTATTTTCACAATGATAAGTTGTCTGTGTTTCTCATCAATCTAAATTTTCGTTTTTAGAAATAATTATCAAGATTCATGTAACTACTTACATTAAATTTAGGCCCATTTATATACCAGTTATCGTCATTTAATCTTATAATACTATATTCTTTGTATTACTGGATGAAGATAGTACTATATTCTTTGTATTAGTGGATGAACTTTCAAGCTGGTAATAAAAATCGTTCCCAGTACATTAAGTTTCAAGTCAATGATGTTACTCCAACATTTTCGTTGATTATATGTTTTGTTTCTTTTATTGTTATCTTATTGTGCTATAATTTCGTATTTTTAAACTGATATACAGGTCAGTTTCGTAGGGGTTACAGAAATTAATAGTGTACTAATTTCTCGATAACAGAAGAGGCGATGTCCTTACACAGTCCCATATTTAAAAAAAAAAAAAAAAGAGCATGAATAACTAATTTTTACCAGTATTTTTAATCCTCGGAAATGTTTTTTTTTTTCCTCGCAAACATAGAATTTTTTTTCCCTAAAATGTTTTGGATTGTGAGGCAATAGTTGATTGAAGGAAGGATTGCAGGTGAGAGTATGAAATCACCAGAGGTATTTCACTTTCAAGCCTTCGTTTCTCACGAAGCATCTTCATTTCCCTTGAAGTCTCTTTATTTCCCTTGAAGTCTCTTTATTTCCCTTGAATTCTCTTCATCTCCCTTGAAGTCTCTACATCTCCCTTGAAGTCTCTTCATCTCCCTTGAAGTCACTTCATCTCCCTTGAAGTCACTTCATCTCCCTTGAAGGCTCTTCATTGCCTTATCGGATAATAAATTGTTTGGATGGTGTTGAGCTGTGAGATGTTTTTATCTGCAATGTTTTTCCATGCATTTACAACCTGTTGTGAATTACGAATTAGATAAGAAAAAGTCGAGGTGATTTTTATTAGAATTAAGTAGGAGAAACTTTCCTTGGCCTGAGAGAGAAAAGGAAAGTTAATCGCCTCCCCCGCCTCTGAATACAAAGTTAGGACCATTTCTCTCTCTCTCTCTCTCTCTCTCTCTCTCTCTCCATCTGAGACGAATTAGGCGTGCTTTTAAACTGAAAGGAAGTAATTTTTATTTCAGCTGCATTGTGCAATTGTTCCGTCAGAACAAACGTGCATGAAGAGTCTGGATACCTTACTTCCGGAGAATCTAGTTTCGTAAAGTTAACGTGCCCAATCATCAGTATTTTTAGCCATTTATGGCCTAAGCCGCTGTCGTCCTCAATCGGAACAAGTTGCAGTTTTATGCCTGTTGAAAGACGCGGCATGGAAATTATCATCGCTTTGCCGCAGTGGAAACAGAGCTTCTTATTGTTCCTCAGATTGCAGTGGTCGTCTACAGATTTTACTCTCGCCATTGACAGAGAGAGAGAGAGAGAGAGAGAGAGAGAGAGAGAGAGAGAGAGAGAGAGAGAGAGAGAGAGAGAGAAAACTTGTATTTCGATGGCAGGGAGTGTATTAATTTTCCTTTCTAGTGGCGTTTTTGTATTGATTTTATGTTCTAAGAAAGTCCAAGTAAATGTAGTCGGTTAAAGTGATATCGTCACATTGTAAAACCCTTCGTATGAAGGTCTTTTTATTTTCGTAAACGTGGTGCTGGAATTTCAATTAATTTACGTAAAATTTTTGAGTGATTTTAACACAATGTTTTGTTTACCAAAATGACCCTTCCTTGTTTATTTACTTTATTTTAATATATACGGTTTTTATATAGATTTTATCATTGTGTCGATTTTTAGTGTTTATCATGAATACGTTTGGTAGCAAACAAATTTCCTGAAGGTTTTAAGATTATTTTCACTTTTCTAATTTGACCGGTATTTGCAATCACTGTTCATTGCATCCGGTTTCAACACCGATGAAGGAAACTAAGCTGGCGACTATATTTTCCGACAAAGCTTTAATTATACCTATAGTAATTCGTTTCCGATTCACTTTACCTTTTCCATGATGGTTAATCTCGAAGTCGCGATTTTTTCACGACCGTCTTGCTTTAAAAGTGTCGGGTCGTTATTGCATACCTTACTAATACACATTATTGATTATTATGTATGCTACCGGATGACTCTCTATGTTGGACCCACCCCAGATTATGATCCCGTAAACGTTAGCTACTCGAGATAGTTGAACACCATTTTTATTTAACTTAAAAACTATTAACATCTCTACAATGTTGGAGTTATTTCTTTCCTTTTACTGGATTGATTTCAGCCTGTCATTGCACTAATTATTATCGTGTATAGTGTCTGCCAATGAGCTGTTAACATGTCTTGCTTATAACTCATTCTGCCAGTTCCGATCTTTCTGAGTATTCCACGAAAAGGGACGCCTGCGAGATTCTTCCTGCATTAAAATCTTCAACACAGAGAGAGAGAGAGAGAGAGAGAGAGAGAGAGAGAGAGAGAGAGACCTTTACTGTTTATACTTTATGTCTTTGGAAGATATCAAGATGTCCGTAATGAAACAAATATATTCTCTTATCAGGAGTTGGCAGTGGACTGCTTCCCTGTCCGTTATGCTGTTTCCCTTGTCTGGCCTCTATTTTCTGTCTTCTTCTATCTTTATGTTTGTGGACTCTGACAGCAGAATAACGTTGATGAAACGTAGGATGTCGTCTCGTAAATTCTAACCTTCACTGTTAGAGAAGTTTGTCATTTTCTTAAATATTACCTTTTGCCATACTACTTTGGATACTTTCGGTTTCGTCCATGACTTGAATTTATGAACGCAGAAATTAATGTAAGTAACTAAATGTATGTATATGTTTATTTTAGTATATCCGCACAGGGAGGTACATTAGCACTCTCTCTCTCTCTCTCTCTCTCTCTCTCTCTCTCTCTCTCTCTCTCTCTCTCTCTCTCTCTCTCTCTCTCCGATCACATTTGAATTGCTTTCCTAGCCTCAAAAATAAAAGTCATGCGATATCCGGTTTTATGCAGATTGCATTCTTGTGCACGTAACTTTTTTTCTTCTTGCTCCTTCTCAGAAGAACGGAAATATCTTCCTTTTTTCACAGGCACTTCCATTTCGAAGGAATAGGTTTGAAGCGACGATGGAGACGAAGCCGTCTTTCAATTTCGGGAAAAATTTTCGAACTAGATCAAAGATGCTCTTTATCGGGGATTGATTCTCCATTTCAGGCCTGTTTATCATCATCGTGAACTGCAGGAATGCTTTGAAGTCTCTCGTCTTGTATGGAATCTCAAGTTGTCTTAGCACCGTATCGGTGATTCATCTTCAGTTTTTTAAATGAACGAAACATCTTGTGGATTATTTTCCTCATATAGATTTATTCCTCGTTTTATTTTGAAAAAAGACATGACTAGGTTTTCTTGTTAGGAAGGGGAGGGCGGGTCCTCTTTTCACAACCTAGACAGAGACTTATTTGGGAAAACGCTCTCATTCTGAAAGTGTAACAGTGCAGTAAAATGGTAGTTGTGCTGCTAAATTACGGTAACTAGTTGTGCTGATTAGGGAAAACTCTCATGGGGTTCCAGAGGTTAGGTTGAGATTTCGGGTTCCCATGCTTTTTAGACCGCAGAAAAATGTGCCGAAAACAAATGCATGATTTTGCCCTCACATTCCCGATCGTCGAGAGGAAGTGTTAGGAAGAAACAAAAAAATCAACTAGTTTTTGCAATAGCTATTGTAATGCAGTAGTCAGAGTTTTTCGAGCACAGCCATCAGTTTATTTTACCATTTGTAATCTAAACTTCGTCACAAAAATATGACATTTTGGTAGATCGCGCCAAATATCTATGTCGTTGTTCATTATGAAATGTTTTCAAAATGAGGCGCATATTTTTAACTTTAAAAACTGAAAATTTGACTTGGGTTATTCGCGGAAAGAACTGAATACTTGCAGTGAATTCTAAAACTTTGCGTCGTATTGGAAAAAATTTTAATATGAAATGATGGACTGCCTGCTTATTGCGCATCGCTGGTCTTTGTCTCTTTTCTGTATTTGCAGCACACACACTCACACACACACACACACACACACACACACTTACTTCATATTAGATAGTTGCTAGCCAGAGACATGAATTAGGTTTGTGTGTCTAAATGGGAAAACTTCCATTAAAATAAGGGGTTTTGTAGTATCCTGCATAGATCTTAAATGCCGGTGTCGTTTGTTCCTCCGATTTTGTGTTGATGGAATTTAATTTAATTTGGGTTTGATCCTAAAATTTTTTATTAATATAATTTGTTCGTTTGTTTTGCAGTGACAAATCGTTTTTGTATTTTATATTTGTTGTAATTTTGTTTCAGTAACTTTTTCTAATACCCATGATATTTATGACAATTTTTAGTCATTTAATTATTTTACATTGTTTGTCTCCCTGTTCTAAAAACTTTTTAAACTATGAGTTTTTCATTCAGTGAATACTGCGAAATTTTACGGTAAATTTTGAATTTTGTCTTCATACTAGTGACTGCACTGCCATGTGTAATTTTCGTTCCTTGCCTGAGGTCGTAAAAACTTTCGCATATTTTTGTTTCGTCTTACGACTCAGCGGTATTTAAATGTAATGCTAGCAGGATAGCAATTCACTCAAATATTTCTTTCTTTTGTCTGTTAGACGAAAAAAACATGTGAGGACATGAATATATACACGCAGAACTTCGAATTTGTCCCCGTTTCTCAGTTTAAGAATGAAACCTGAATTCTTTGGATATTATATATAGCCTACCTCACTTTTCTCCCAGTATAAGTACATACTGTACAACCCCGTGTTGCTGCTCAAGGAGGTATTTACAGACGTGCGTTTTGCAATAGAGCCTACGTGTCTGGAGTAAACAAAACAAATCCAACTGAAATAATGGCATTCATACATACCCTCAGTGCCCAGATCTATAGCTGTTCACTCCCTCAGCTACCCTTCCATTTTTTATTATTCCCATAATCCCCGTATTATCCCTTCCTCCCACTCTCACGTGATAATGATAGTGGATCTATGGCTTGAGACACGATAAATGGCGATTTTGTAAGTTTGTGAAAGTCTTAAGGAAGGCAGTCTTAATAATTATATGGGGAAAATGCAACATAATGCTAGTTTACCCTGAAGAAATAAGATCCAGCCTTCGATACAGAATTCGAAATTATTACGGACTAGATAAAAACCTTTCCTAAGATATGTTATCGGAATTCAAATGAGACCTCCTGTAGTGCTGAAAATTCCATATAAAATGGCAAAGAATAGCCCTGCAGTTAAGAGTTTCTGATGACACCTGAAGTTTCTTCTGTTGCCTCCGTACACCAAGCATCTTCTTCTGTCGTCTATATCCCATACCTCCCACCCTCCCGCCCCCTCTCTCTGAATTTAAGACAGAACAGAAAAGGTACACACCATCACCAAACCACCCTTATTAGTTCCGTGGGCATGATCCTACTCTCTCGCTAGTTTCAGTTTTTTGTCTGTTTGGTGATAATGTAATGAATTTTTATCGTTTTCATTCTTCTTTCTAATGTTGCAATTTTCCATGGGTTGCCTTTGGGTTTTGCTGCATCGCTGTCTTTCATTAACATTTGATCATTGCAACCTTAACCTTTTCACTCTTCTGATCCTGTTTAGGTATACCTTAAAAAAATTATATCGGCTTAAATAATATAGCATAATCTCTTTATTCTTGTACTGGAAGCTTGTGTCTTTTTTTTTTTTTTTTATGGAAATCGAAATTGGAACACAGTGATGCTCGGAGGTTGACTGTGTTGATGAGAGGCACTATGGTCGACAGTGCTGGTGATTTTGGATACTGCAGGTAAGTCCGATTATTCACCAAAAACAAAGATAGCAAAAAACAGCAAATGACCTGTAAATTCACAGAAACCGAAAGTATAGTGTAGCAGATTTCATGTTCATTCAAATCGTTAATTGAATGTCTGTAGTGACCAATACTTGTGATGAGTAAAGCAATATACGCTTTTCACTAGCAGTGAATATCTTGGCTAGAGCTAATGAAAGGCGAAAGTTTGTGTTCTCGTAGAAACAAATCGCAAATTTATTAAGATAATTTATCCTAGATAGACAAAGCTAAACTCTTAATCATAATCCTACCTCCAAGGATTCCACCTCTAACTAATCCTGGATTTGCCTTTATTGCTGAAGGGAAAACTGACACAGATTACCGAGTAAGGGGGCTTGGGACCCCCACCTCCTAACTCGTTTGACGATAGTTCACTGCCTTGTTGTCAGATTTAACCACCGGACCAGATATCGCCGAAGATATGAGGAAATTGGATTTTGCACAGCAATAACTGCGGAAATAAAATATTTTCATTAAAAGCTAACATGCTGAATGCATTTGCGTATGTTTTTATTTGTTAATGGTACAAACATGTTCATAAACATGAAGCCCCTCTCCTTGAATATGGACCTGTTTCCCCGTGAACGAAAACTCCAGCAGTTTATTTAAATAGGACACACGCCTTAAAAAATAAATAAATAAAAAGGACATTGGCAGACCTTTGGAGTTTCTGTGAAGTTTTCTAATAAAAAAAGTACTTTCACCTTCAATAGCAGTGATTACCACCGGTCATAAGAGTTTTTTCTTTATTCTTGTACTGGAAGCTTAGTCACTTTTATTCCTTTATTCTCAAAATGCTAGATCCAGTAATCATCAGGGATGATGCCACTCGGAGCATTGTCCAATCTGTGATTGAGAAAGTGGAGAAATGCCACTATCTTATAAATTCAAAATAACAACAATGTGCAGGGGTTTAAAATTATAAATAGTCCAGAAAAAAACCAAAGATTTATTTAAAAACCAGATTGTTTCTGGAATACAAAAATTACCCCATCCTTCCCTAAGAGCTAATAGATTATTTATTAACAATGATCTTTAAATATTAGATTTTACAATTTTAACAAAAAAGTAATGCCTCCATGGATGATAAGTGCTCCCATGATTCAACAAACTATTAAATAATGTTAATAAATTGAATAACCCACTTGCTGTGAAACTGAGTATCAAGGTACACAGTAATAATCATTTATATACTGATGGTTCCAAAGATGATATATTGGGCTTGTTTACGGAAACAATATAAAGAGCTAATGAATAACAAAGCATCAGTGTTCACTGTGAATTACTAGCAATAAAAAAAGCATTAACAACTATATATTTTAACGATAACCATTTTAGCGATTCACTAAGTTCAATAAATGACAAACTCTTATACTCCAAAAAATAAAATTGTAAATGAAATTAGACATACATTACATGAAATGAAAATGCAAAAGATATCTGTTACTCTTTGTTGGATACCATCTCACATAGGATTAAAGGCAATGAAAAAGCTGACACCTATGCAAAAGAAGCTAGAACACCCCCAATATCAGCAGAATTATTACCATTAGAAGATTATACTAGATACAGTAAAGTGTTGATTAAGAAGAAATGGCCACCGGAAAGCAATCTTAACAATAAATTAAGAGAAATAAAAGAAACTGTAGACCCGTGGCCATCATCTTATCAGAATTGCTGCAGGTTTTCAGTAATAAAACGGCTAAGAATTTCATTAAAAACTGACATGGTTACCTGATGAGTAACCCCATGCCCCTATACCTATTTGCGTAATGTTTTTAAAGCATATTTTAAAGGTATGTCAAAATATAGAATCAAAACATTTTATTTAGAAGATATTCTTTTAAAGATATACTGTCAGAAAATGACAAATTTTCACTTTTTAATATTTTAAAATTCCAAAGTTAATATTTATATGATAAAATATAAGATTTATAAAAATTAATAAATAAAATTAACTTAAAATATAAGATTCATAGAATAATTTATAAAATATTCCTAATTAACTTAATTAATTCTTAGATTAACATAAGTCACTAGTTATAATTAAATTATTAGAGAGTTTAAATAGCTTGTCTAATCCTTCTAGCCCTAGGAAAGTTGATACTAACTCAGTGGTCTGGTTAAACTAACGTTAAAAAAAAAAAAAATATATTCCCTTTTTTCTCTAATAGTTTTTACAAAGATATTGTCGACAGAAGGAGGATAACATGTCGGATGTAGCTTTACAATTTTAGTTTCTCTCTCTCTCTCTCTCTCTCTCTCTCTCTCTCTCTCTCTCTCTCTCTCTCTCTCTCTCTCTCTCTCTCTCTCTCTCAGGATGTTAGATGTTAAAGCCGGAAAGCTGAACAAATGTTGTTCAGTGACGTTTCTGATTCTTGAAATCTGGGTTTGACCAGAACCATGGTATTTAGGGTGACATCAGAAAACATGGCAAAGTTGAACTATTCTTGAAGGAGACTGAATCTGTTTTATAGGGCAGGAAAAATGAAATATATAATATTGCCGATATACAAGTGACTCAGATTTCCAGATTGCGTGCACATGTAGGCAAAGAAAGTGGTAATGATAGAATGTAGGAATGGGAAAACCAGGTGAACACAAAATGGATGGCATAGTTTGCATGTGAGAGACAATAACGCAATTGACAGATTAGGGAAAAAGTTGCCCAAGGAACAAGCGGGAACTGACGTGCATTTGACGGAGCTCATTTTTTTTTATCATGTGGGTCTCTGAAGCCAGTGTTTTGTAAGTTTACATAAGATAGCAGATTCATAGACCCATAGAAAGAATGGAAATAGTGACGCATGTGTTTGTTCACAAATAAACAAATGTAGTCCATGTAACTTCTTTTGTTTTGTCTTTTGCCTCAAACACTTGCAGGTTTGTGAGGACTTCTTGAGGGAGGAGTTTAGCATGAAATATTTCGGAACAAACTTCTTGTAAGCCTGACCGATATTCTTGTGTCTGAGTGAAATCCTTCGCATTTATGGCGCTGGATCAATTCGAATGTCCACCACCTTGATTGGTATCGTCACGGTTTCGGGTCAAATTTAAAACGAGCAAATTCTCATTAATTTCATTCCATATTTTTTTCTTTTTGTTCTTTTGGAATATGTTTTCCTTGTTTTTTGTTCTCGTATTTTTTGCCAATTAAAACTTCTCTCCGGGTTTGAATAAGTGATGGGTGCAATCGTTTAACTTCTGGTTTTTGTCACTCAAATATGAGAGATATGAAAGGATAGAAAAATTAAGTTACTAACCGTGTTTTGCATATTCTTTCATTTGTATATTTCAATGTTTCGGCGCATTCATACGTGTTACTTCGTATGCATCCCTTACTCGATTTCGCTTATAGCCTAAGGGATTTGTGTGTTGTCGTAAGCTTCTCCATGTAAGAACACACACACACACACACACACACACACACACACACACTGCGTGTGCTTTGTCCGGAAGTGAAGTTGTGGTGGTTCTTTCTGTTTCAAGTTCATTTTTCCATCTGACTTTTAGTTCTTTTTAAAAGCTACTTTCCTCACTCCTCGAGTGTTTAGTTCCCAAGGGTTGCTATTTCATACGATGTGTTATGTGAACTTTTAATGTTTTTTTTAATATTTAAGATAGGAATGTTTAGCATTGTTTTACCTTCCTGTCCGTAATTAAAGTGTAAGAAAAGAATATTTTTCTCAGATAGTATTATAATAGTATTTTTGTCTTGGAAGAATAAATGGTACTTTAGTTACATTCTTTTTACCTTTTGTAAGCAGCTGTACCATTGTTATAGCATCATAGTCTCCAAACCATTCTAACTTTTATTCATAAAATTCGGAGGGATTGTCAATGTTTTATAATCGGTAACTTCTTTCATTTCTTCCATTGTTATCACGATTCATCGGAGGGATTTAAGGGTCCTGACGCGAAAAACCTTTTTTTCTAAAACTGAGTCTGACGTCCATGATATCTGTTGCATTTAAAAGACGCAGGATCGGAAAAGGAGAACAGGGTAAATATTACCGTTCTACAGAACACTTCCATGTGGGTGGTAATGCTCGATTTCATTTCTGAATGTTTGACCTCAACAGTTAATTACCTGCTTGTGGTATTTTTGGCCTTGTGTGTTTTAATTTGTTGCATCTACAGATGTAAGAGAGGTTTTAATTATTAAACTAATTTGTCTCTGTCCGGAACCAACAGCTTATTTAACTTCATAGGATTAACATTATCTCGGAGAGGAGGTTGGGTCACATTTAGATCTCACTTTTACTGAATTTTTATTACTTGGAAGAGGAGGTTGAGTTACATGCATCCTCACATGTACTGACTTGTATCGCCTTGAAGAGGAGCTGATTCACATAAGTGAAGCAGCTTATATTTAGTGAATTCGAAGAGGAAATAGAGTCACATGTTTTTCCTTCCTTCTAATAAATTTGCATCACCTGGAACAGTTTGCTTCCAAGAACAGTGTAATTTGACAGCCTACAACTTTTCATTCTGGTTATTATTATTATTATTATTATTATTATTATTATTATTATTATTATTATTATTATTATTATTATTATTATTATTATTATTCAGAAGATAGAAACGAAATTAAATTTACAGCATAAATAATCCTCGTCTCCTCTACTCCCTATCCATCTTCCCGTCTTGTCTGTCAAGCAGAAGCTGTAAACGCTGTACCGAGAAATGACAAGACAAAGCAAGTCCCACATTGTAAGAGCAGATGTCTTGAAATTTCACTGCCAAAGTTTGTAACATGTAAACACCTGTCTGAATTCTTAACGCATTCACACTATGATGAGAAGATGAGGAGTTTACAGGATTTGTAGTAGAGATTCCTGACTATTTGCAGTTGAAAGTGATCTAGTAACGCATGGCAAGTTTTCACAATAGTAATAGTGATCATACTTATATAAGACGAAATGTTTTTGGTTATAGTTTCAGGATTGTACCTAACGCCGTCATTCAGTCCGGGGTCAGCCTCTGTCAAGAATGGCCAGGAATTTTCGTCTGGACCCCTTATATTATCGTCCTTTTTGGCAATATAATACTCTACTGATATTAATCATAATATTTTGTCGTATAATTATTATGGAGAACGTACAAATGACCCAGCAGGAGGGAACTGTAATGTTTTTTTTTTTTTTGGGTCTTTTAAATGCAGCATTAACGAAACAGACTTTGATAGACTTTATATCAATAAAGGTCGTAAAGAATGCTTGAGTCAGACATCAGGTTTGAAAAAATGCCTTCTTGGCAACGTCAGTTTTGATTTTAATGGAAATTACAAAGTGATAATTTCTCATTGGGTATAATTGGGAAATAAGACAAGCGTACGGAAGAAATAGTGAAGGCATAATTTTAAATGTTTAATAGTTGGGGAAACAATGATGATTATTTTGGATTATCAGTGCTAATTGTTTTAATCACTTCCGGTTATTTCCATAAGAGCTGACCCTATCCCAATTCAAACCGAACGATTATGTCTAACCACTGATAATTAATCAGGAATCTCGCAATAAAGTCTAATGCTTTGCAAATATAACGGTTGGGTATAACAAATTCTTGACTTTATTCATAAGGTCCTTGGAAAAGGTTGCAAGAAATATTGTGTTGTATAGGACTAGTATTCTCTCTCTCTCTCTCTCTCTCTCTCTCTCTCTCTCTCTCTCTCTCTCTCTATATATATTTTTAAGTATAAAAAATTCTAATTCTAAATGAATTTTGCGACTTATGGTTCGGAATTCGTTCTTAAGAGACAAGCAGAGAAGAATGATTCCACAGACTGCTTGACAACGTTGAATCAAAAAATATATGAAAATATACTTACAGAGAAACAGCATGAAATGTCTTGTTGCCCTTTATAATATTATTATAGGGCTCTCTAAAACTTGGGGGCAGTATCGTGTACAGTATAGCAATATCAGGAAGAGCGTTCCATAGTCCTACAGGACTGTGGAAAACCACAGGAACTGGGAAGAGTGACATAGCACTGCTACGGAATGAGAATGCAATTGTGAAAAGTGAGTAGTTGTTATGAAGGACGAGTTCAACCCTCTTGCGGTTGTGCTGCCAAGGGGGGTGATAAATTGTTGATGCATATACTGTAAGTGCAGTTGACTTATTGTGTCTGGAGTTCCGCAGGGTAGTGTTCATGGTCATACGAGTATATTATTTTTAGTGCATATAAGTGATATGAGGTTTGGCCTGGAAAACAAGATTGCTCAGTGTGCCGATGACGCAACGCTTGTGGGTGTAGTAAAGTCTCCCCAGCCTCAATCGGGACATGTAGTCGATGGGGTATGAGGCTGAAATTCAGTAAAACGAAAACACTGTTGATTAGCACATCTTGTACAGATTTTCCACTCCACCCTTCCCTTCAGGTGGATGGGCCTTTGCTTTAACTATTCTAAGTGTAACTTTTGACTCACATCTTACTTTTGAGAAACATCTAATGAAAGTTTCTGCAAATGCCGCACGAAAGTTAGGTATTGTTCGTAAGGCCTCGTATATTTATAACAGTGACAAAATCAGTGCAACCTGTTTTAGGTCACTTGTGCTTCCTTTACTAGAATACTGTTCTCCGGTGTGGATGTCAGAGATTTATCTTTTTTAGATAGAGTGCTTCGTGGTGGTAGGTTTCTGTTTCCTAATATTAGCTGTTATGACTTGGACCATCGACGGATGGTGTCTTGTTTGTCACTTCTTAATAAGTTATATTTTAACAAGGATTTTCGTATTCACAATTGATCCCTGACCCCCTTTTCCTGCCGAGAGCAACCAGATTTGCTGAAAAGCAGCACCAATATGCAATAAATGTGTTCCGCTGCCGAGCTTCTCAGTTTATTCCTCATACCGTTGGACTTTGGAACAGCCTCCCAGAGGATGTCGTGCAGTTGGAATTTCAGAAGTCCAAGGGAAGATGCAGTGTAGTACTACCCTAAAACAATTCAACCTTTATTTTAATATTTTACTTAAATTGTTATTTATTTATTGATTTCTTAACTTATCTGGTTTTCTAATAACTTTGTGTATTTCCCATGTCCTTCTTTTACTTCTTTCGAATGCACACCATATTCTTTGGAAGCTTGAATTTCAAGTCAGTGGCCCCTGTGGGCTTGGTCCATATGGATAGGGTTCATCTTCTGAATAATAATAATAATAATAATAATAATAATAATAATAATAATAATAATAATAATAATAATAATAATAATAATAATAATAATAATAATAGTCGTATCTTTGTAGCAGAAATAAACCCGTCATTATTATCGCAAGTCGATGGTAATTGTAGAGCACCTTCGACTAGGTCGATCCTTAGTATGAGTTGCTTGAAAATCCGTGTTAGAATATTGTTTGATCTCGCTATGAGATATACATTCCGAGTGAAAACTTGACCTCCTTGCGAGGGTAATTATGAACCATTGGTTTAACAGGAACAGAAAAAGAAGTCTGGAGTGAACGCTAGAGGATAACGACGGAAGGAGAAAATGAAAATCGAAGCAAGTGAGTGACAAAGACCGAAGCTCTCATATTTCCCTTCTCTGTTCTCCCCCGTCTTTCCTCATTCATAAATTGTGGCGTGGAATCAAAGGGGCAGAACGAACGACAGTCCTCTGGAACACTGCGGGATTTGATAGGAAAAGAAAATGGCAGGATTAAAACACTAAATAACTCAGAGCATCCTTTTTTAGTGGCGAGTTGAACCCGATAAAACTCGCGAAAAGCTCTTTGGTATTACAACGGAATTCAGCCTTTGTAAATGAAACAAGGAGAGAGAGAGAGAGAGAGAGAGAGTATCATTTATACATACAGATGAGAGAGACATATAGAGAGATATATATATATATATATATATATATATGTCTAGTATCATTTATACATATATATGTATATATATATATATATATATATATATATATATATATATATATATATATATATATATATATATATATATATATATATATATATATCTTATATATAATAATCTTGCCTATTAGAAAACGAGTGTAAGGTTTAATATATAAATATAAAAATATATATATATATATATATATATATATATATATATATATATATATATATATATATATATATATATATATATATATATTAGAAAACGAGTGTAATGTGTTGTATAATATATATATATATATACATATATACATACACATATATATATATATATATATATATATATATATATATATATATATATATATATATATATATATATATATATATATGTGTGTGTGTGTGTGTGTGTGTGTGTGTGTGTGTGTGTGTGTGTGTTTGTATATATATAATACATATATATATTAGAAAACGAGTGTAAGGTTAAAATATATATATATATATATATATATATATATATATATATATATATATATATATATATATATATATATATATATTTGTTGATAGAAAGATTGCAAGCTCCTTAGTGGCTGACATCCTTGACTCATACTCATACCCCCGAAAATAGGTAAAAATTGTGTGCAAGTCATGTACAGTATACGCAATCTCGGTCTGGCTTAATTACCCTTTTGTATTTCTCTTCTTGCTGGGTGCGATTGCTATTCAAATTTCTTTTTTAACAAGTCTCAGTCACCTCTTTTCAGAATATGAAAGGTATTGACTCACGCAGCTGTTTGTTTTTGACCAGTTACTGTTATGCAATGCAAGTTACACTCAGCATCTCTTTGCCCACATGTCAACTATCTGCGTGTCTATGTCTGTCTGTTGCATGTCTGTGTGAAGTATCTGTCAAAATCTGTATTTATGTATCCATATATTTATTTCATGTATTTCTGTGTTTGTTATTTTGCTCGAGTTAACTTTAGGTTAGCTTTGTTGTTTAATATGTGTAAGTAAATGCCTTTTGAGCCATCCTTCATAATAGTATACCTAGTATATATACTGTTTATGGAATGGGTGTATCAGTGTTTACATGTGCATAATTTACTCCGTGTCATTTTTCTTTGCCCTACCCCTTAGGCTTAAAAAGTTTTTTGAAAGTTCTCTAAAAGGTCGAGGTTCTCTGATTTTGTATATAAGGTCGACATTTTGTATCGCGTCGTTAAAGTGTTATTTTAAATTTGGATTGAGCATCACTTTAATTGAATTGGATTTATTCACACCGATAATTTCCTTTACAAAGAGTTGCAACTTTTTCAGATTAAGCGGGCTTACCAGGTCGGTTCATTACACAGCTTTGAATTTCGTAATGTGCTATACTAATAATTTATTATTTTGTCTGATATATCCTCGAGTAGTAATAGCTGCTTTTGCATTTCATGTTCTAGAACAGAAGAGAGAGATGAATTAGTGTATGTAAAGGAAATGGGAAAAATGAAGCTCTTCGTTGATATCGATATTTTTAAAGATATTTAAGGTAAATTTTCAAAGACCCATGAATTCTCTCTGGAAATAGGAAGGTTTATGAATGAGTCACGTTCTTATCCATCTGGCATTGCTGATCACAAAGTCAAAATGTTACGTCATTAGCTTATTATGCAAGTTCAGCATATGCAGGTCTTATTATTTATTCGCAACATTTAACGTTCTCTCTCTCTCTCTCTCTCTCTCTCTCTCTCTCTCTCTCTCTCTCTCTCTCTCTCTCTCTCTCTCTCGCAGTATTTAGTGTATGATCTTGTTAATTACTTACCCAGCCTTCTGACATAAACTATACAGTTTGTTTTCGTGATTACTAATGTCTTAACTTTAGTTCGAAGTAACTCCCATACCATTTCTTGGTTTTACTCAGTTTGCAAAGTAGTTTTCTGTATAGCTACATAGAGCTTAAATTGCTAATGAAAAAGTGGCCTGAGAGAGAGAGAGAGAGAGAGAGAGAGAGAGAGAGAGAGAGAGAGAGAGAGATACTAATTCAAGAAGAATTAATTGTATGTCTCGGTTACAGTATTCTCGAGTACCAACAACTGAAAGCTTTAGTCATAATACCCCAAGATGGAACCAACCAAATTTGAATCCAATTTTCGGAGTCTCCTGGAAATTCTCCTCTCATCATTCCAAGTTCTCGGAGTTGTAATCAATGATTAGTTTTCCTTTCACATTTTGAGATTTGGGCTCCCTGTAATCATCCTCTCCTCCCCACTTTCCCCTCATTCTTACCGAATTGTTTCTTACTTCCCTCTCTTCAGGTGCTCCTGTATTCCCTAGTGTTCCACCTTCCTCCCCAAGCTCCCCAAATTTCCACTTCCCATTCTAGAGTTTGCAGCTATATTCTATATTTTATAGAGTTTTCTACCTTCCCTTTTTAGTACTCGGTCCTTTCCTTTCATACCTTCCCTTCATCCTTTCATGTCCTTCCAACCCTCCACTTCTTGGGTCTTTTCATTTTCTCCCTATGGCTTCAGTCACACAGGAGCGATTCGTCAGGTATAGAAAAGTAGGGGCTCACGCCTAATGTACAGGAAGCTCAGGTGTTCATTCACAGCGGTTGTCGGCAAGGGCTTGCTAGTGTCTAGCACATCAATTTATATGGTAGCACAATATTATTTTAAAAACTCTCTGATTTATGATTAATATAAGACACTCGTTGTTATTAATATGTATAAATTTTATGTTCTTAAGTACAATAAGCTGATATCCAGCATTCCAGCGTTCCTTTCTTAGTTTCTTTTCTATTCCTCTCTAGCTGTTCTTGCCCCCTTTCCCCCTACTCTTCATTCCATACATATGTGTAGAGTTCCCTTATCCCCATAGCACACCAGTAGTTTCCCAAAGCGCGCTCACCGTCTCTCCTTATTGACTGTTGGATCTCGTGACTTGGCAGTATGAATATGAATTCTAAAGATGCATTAAATTCAACATTAGAGTCATCTTCGTGAATTTTCACTCTAAATAGATGGAGTACTAAGCTTTAATCAACATACAGGATATATTCTAGATTAATATACCTTCTAGTTGAGCCTGGTTGTTTTATTATTTAGTATACCGATTATAGTCATGTTCAACAATAACAAACTGAATATATATATATATATATATATATATATATATATATATATATATATATATATATATATATATATATATATATATATATGTATGTATGTATGTATGTATGAATAAATGAGGTAAATTACCTTTATTTATTTATCCATCACGTTCCATATTTTCATGATTCAGTTATACGCATGTATGTAAACACATACTTATATATATATATATATATATATATATATATATATATATATATATATATATATATATATATATATATATATATATATATATATATATATATATATATATATATATATATGTGTGTGTGTGTGTGTGTGTGTGTGTCCCGTCTGTGGAATTACAAAGCGAAGGCAAAGATTTTTGTCTCACACGAAAAATATAGAATTGATCATTGTATATTAAAGCAGCCATTTAATCACGAGGATCTTAGGCGGTTCATATTATTTTAGAGCAAAAGAGAGAAGAGAGAGAGAGAGAGAGAGAGAGAGAGAGAGAGAGAGAGAGAGAGAGAGAGAGAGAGAGAGACTACATCGGATATTCGCTTCTGTTGTCCTGAGAGTTTTCGCGTTTGACTTGAAAGTTTTGTCCTTTGGATTGTGGCCCTGGATGGCTGTGCAGAGCGACTGGATTCTGCCAACTTTTTCCTCTCTCTTTGCTCACTTTTGGCCGCGAGGTGACTCCCACAAGCTTTCCTTCAGAAAAGAGAAATTGTGTATTTTTGTCTTCCACCGACGCCAATTTCGAGTTCGGTCTCGGCGTGTTTCTTTGGCCGCCACCTCTCTTGTCGTGTTTTCGCCTAATTTAGAGGTTGCGATGTTTTCCTGTGCTGTTTTTGGACCATTTTGCTCTTTTTTTTTTTTTTTTTGACAGCCGTCGTAGCTGCGTACCTCTGTGATTTTAATTTTAGCTTCATTTCAAATATGTTATATATGATTTTAATTTTGTTCGTAATATTTTAGGATTTTGTCCAAGGTAAGTTGTCCTCTCAGAATTTCTTTATGAATGTTGCATTCACGTTGCATAGTAATGCTTTACTGTATTTGTTTTCCGATTTTTAACAGTTTAGTGTGTGATTACAGTAACAGTCAGATTTCCTTTGCTTCCAACCTTAAAAGGAAACAAGTAAATGACATGCACCATTATATATATTTGCAACGTACTTTCCTTGAAGTTATTTGACATGCAGGTGATCATATATATATATATATATATATATATATATATATATATATATATATATATATATATATATATATATATATATATATATATATATATATATATGTGTATATATATATATATGTATACATATAATATTTTTGATGTGTTTATCGCGTAGTGCGAAATGGGTGAAATTGTGATTTCATGTATATTTAAATAAAGACTGATGGCAATTATTATGATTATATTATTAATCACAATATTTTTTATCTAACTTGTAGCATTGTATGCACTTGGGAACAAGCTAAATTTAGAAATCACCTTGCCATTACCTCCAGTAAGCCTAGCTCATGGTCACCTCCCAGATGCTAGAAAACACATTTGGTATTAAAAAGGCCCCGTTTCGTTTGCTCTTACTTCTGCCATTGCAGAAATGCTATCATTCGTGTAAGTGAGGGAGGGAGGTGGTATTTTTACCCACTTATCAAGTTCATAATCGCATATAAAAAATGAGGTTTGTAATATGTGTGTGGCTGTGTATGCATGCTCGTGTTGTATGTTTCTAATTGAAATAAATAGTGTTACGTGTATTGAGGTTCTTGTAAGCCTTTGGTGGCTTTATACTCTAGTATTAATTGATCTTGGTCGTTGACCTTTCGTCTGTTTCACTTTTATATCTTAGCATTGGAGATGTGTTACTATACGTAGATTGCTTATTTATTTATGTAATTATGTATCTAAATTCTTATAATGGTTGAAATGATTCCTGTACCCATCTACTCTTCTATCATTTCTGTTAATATTTAGCCGGTTTCCTAAAGGAGGAATCAAGACAAAATGGTAATAAAACGAGCACTTTCATATTCATTAATGATTCATTCATACAGGGTACCTATAATATTAAAAAAAAAAAAAAAAAAACACCTCTCTGTCATGGCGAAAATTAAGTTTCGCACAAAAATTACGGATTTTTTTTTTTTTTTTTTTTTTTTGAGAACGAGAGAGAGAGAGAGAGAGAGAGAGAGAGAGAGAGAGAGAGAGAGAGAGAGATTTTAGTGGCATTTAGAATAGAAAGGTTCAGATTGGGGTCATTAAACGGCCTCGAACTAGAATAAATGAACCCAACATTTTTTAAGCAAAAAGCGGTAGCCATTTAGCTAAGCACTGCCTCTGTAACCATACTTACAGTAACTTCGCATATTCGCTGCTTCTGTCACCAGGCAAGTACAGTACCTTAGGAATGGAAGACTCTCACCGTGTAAGATGTGTTTCAGCACTAAATGACCTGTTCACGGGATAGAGGAAATATGCCAATAAATATCTAGCAATCAAATCGCTCTTGAATGAGCTTTAGTATTTTAGAAAGGTCAAATGTCTGTCAGTAGGATTGGGAGGGTGTGGAGTGGTCAGGAACACTTGAAAGTTATTAAAAAAAAAAAATTATTTTTTTTTTAGGAGTTTCAGACAGAATAGGTCTGGTTGTATTGACCTTTGATGTTGCAACGCCAGCTTAATAGAATAATCTGTCGCCTGGTACCAAGAGCTTCGCTTCATGCTCTGCTGATTCTCGTGATCGTTAATGTGTCTGAGAGAGAGAGAGAGAAAGAGAGATAGTTCATCTCATAATTACGAGCATCATGCTTCTCACACTTGCCCAGTGCTAGGTGATATTGTTAAAATGTTCAAATAAGAAGAAGGAAAGCTGAAATTAATTTGTTGGGATAAAGACCAAATACCTGAATGAGGTCGATGAACAGGGGTCGATGAGTAGATGCAAATCGGGAAATTCAATAGTTAAATGAAAAATAAACTGATCTTTTACTGGTAATGTAATGATTCAGTAACAGGGTTAATTTTCCTATATTCTAAGTCAATTTGGAATGAAAAATGATTGAAAAGATATGAATATCAGAGGAAATAGGTCTTATGAATATTTATACATCGGGAAAAATTAAACGAAAAGTAATCAACCGGAACTTCACATAGAAATATACTATTAATCACTGAAATATCCAAACATCTTTATGTCTTCCACTGCAACTACTTAATTTCCAGGCCATGTAAAAATCACTGAAGGGATATACAGTACTGTTACTGATTCTCTCTCTCTCTCTCTCTCTCTCTCTCGCAAATAGTTTTTCTACGAATAAATGTTTTATTATTAATCAGGGCACAGGTGTGTTTATTTTTCCATCATTTCAGCGAAAAAGCGTCACATTTATTAAAATGCAGTGTTGGAGTTTATATTGTGTAAAAAACGACTAACTGTTATGTGGGGTGGGAAAATCAAGTGATAGTTAAGGAGAAAAAAAAATCCTTTCGTAATCAGTTGTAGTAATAGTAGGAGTATTAGTTATTCATTGGGATGATATTCAGAAGTTTTCTTAGTTCTTCATTGGCGGGATGGGTAGAGCTCTCGGCTAGCATGCTGTTGGCCCAGCGTTCGACTCTCCGACCGGCCCATGAAGAATTAGAGGAATTTATTTCTGGTGATAGAAATTCATTTCTCGTCATAATGTGGTTCGGATTCCACAATAAACTGTAGGTCCCGTCGCTAGGTAACCAGTTGGTTCTTAGCCACGTAAAATAAATCTAATCCTTCGGGCCAGTCCTAGGAGAGCTGTTAATCAGCTCAGTGGTCTGGTTAAACTAAGATATTCTTAACTTAACTCAGATGTTTCTTTACCTTCTGTAAAGGTCTTTATTTGGTCAATTAAACAGTTCATCAAAACACTACTCCAGTGTGCTAGCGAACGAGGCATCAATGGCCCTTGAAGGTAACGTCCAAGAATTCTTTAGAGCGTGAACGTAATCTAAAAGGCCAGTGCAGGATCTGTCAAATTCCCTCACCACCTACAACTTAAAACATAAAAAAAAATATATTTGATGAATATATTTTTTTTTTAGCGTTCATCCTAATTATTTTTTTTTTTATTAGCAACAGTGGTAGTACTGATGGTTGTATTAGAACAGTACTTCTCGGCTTCATTGTCTTATAACGGAATCCAGTATATATATATATGTATGAATGATGCATTTATTTGTTCTAGGATGTGTTATGTTCACGGAATTACCAGTTGTTTGCCCTGCGGTTACCGGAGAGCATTTGAGATTAGCTGTTGTATGATCTTCCTTGCAGCCAATCTGTAAAGTAAGTGACTCGTAATGGTTGCGTGATTATGATTATTTTCGAATCTAGAAATATACTCGAGGAAGCCCATAGTTCCGGAGGAAAATTTTAGTTTTTTCATCCTTCCGAGTATTCAATATCAACAGTCATATTGGTGACTTTAGCCTTCTGTAATACCGGGGCTGTCAGGAGTTGCAACATAACGGAGATACAACTTGTTCTCCGGTTACAGGAACCCTCCCCGCATCCCCTCCCCCTCTCTTTTAGAATATAGTCGCAGGCTGTGGTGATGATCCTCGGTCTTGCAAACTCTCCGGTGGTGACTAATCCTCGTCCAGGACCGTTTGCCTTCTTTTCCTGGTGACAGGTCAGCGGGTTTAACCTCTCTCCCGTGTATTACAAAATAGTGAATATTAATTTCCTGGGGGATTCCTTGTTGTCGCCCAGTGGTGGGGGTTTCTTTGACTTTTTGGGCACTCTCTGTGTAAAATTCATTATGGTGCTCATCCTTCCCTCTCATGGTTTAATGTCTTGGACTTCATTCACGTAGAGAGAAAAAAGAAACGAAGATGGAAGCTTCAAAGGAAAGACGCTGTCCACTGATATTACTATTTCTCCTCTGCATTTCATGAGTGGCAGCTCAACTCTTTATACTGAGTATTATATTTTAACAGTGCAGCCTGTAAAAATTATATAGAGTAAAGCGGAACGCAAAATTAGAATCGCTTATAGGGAGAAGGGCTAATTTATGGTCTACGTCAAGAGCATCATATTGAGGCGATGTTGGTTAAAATGGTTTTTAGTGGAAAACGTGATAATGAAATTGTGAAATATATCACATCAGGACTGAGCAGTCTATATATATATATATATATATATATATATATATATATATATATATATATATATATATATATATATATATATATATATATATATATATATATACATACATATATTATTATGGTATACTATATGTACACATAAAAATTAGTTTCGTTTACAATACCGATGATAATTAGCCTCGTTTCTTATACTTATATTTTTTTTATTATAATATGGGACCAGGAAGAGGATAATTTTTACCTTTACTTAATTCTTGACTTACGTTTATCAGTATTAAGGAAGCACTGAACGTGAACAAATAACCTGTGTAATGTACATAGCATAATGTAAATGCGATGCAATTGGAAAAGTACTTAAATTCAGTCGCCATTTTTTGACGGCATGGGTACGCCAGTTACGTAATCTTTAATGCTTATGGTGATTAGATTTTCCCTTGTTATTTTCTAGTCATTAATTGGATTACTGTTATTTTTAAACTGAAAATATTTGTTATTGTTATTATTTCCAAGGAACTATGAAAGGCCTTGCTCTGACCATTCATTTCTGATCTTGCAGGTTGGCTCTGCAGTTATTTCAAATGACCTTTCCTCTTCAGAAGGCAGCTGGTACAGAAGCCTGAAGGTTAGTTAATGACATCCCCCGTTTTTCTGTGAAATGATGAAATATTTTAGTTATTTGTTTCTTAGCGCATTCCAGAGTAACAATTTTAGCTTCGCTTCTCGGTTTCACTTCATTTAACGAGCGATGATTAGCCTACTCAGCAACCATTTCGTTATTGTCAATGCAGCATCTCGAGCTTTCGAAATTCACTTTCATCTCGATAATTTCCTTTCATTGGAGAGAGAGAGAGAGAGAGAGAGAGAGAGAGAGAGAGAGAGAGAGAGAGAGAGAGAGTAAGTATACCTTAGTTTAACCAGATCACTGAGCTGATTAACAGCTCTCCTAGGGCTGGCCCGAAGAATTAGACTTATTTTACGTGGCTAAGAACCAATTGATTACCTAGCAACGGGACCTACAGCTTATTGTGGAATCCGAACCACATTATAGCGAGAAATGAATTTCTATCACCGGAAATAAATTCCTCTAATTCTTCATTGGCCGGCCGGAGACTCGGAACTCGGGCCTAGCAGAGTGCTAGCCGAGAACTCTACCGATTCGTCCAACGAGGAACTAAGAGAGAGAGAGAAATCGTTATGGAGCTGAAGGCAATGCACTCGCAAGTAATACAATACAATTGGAATACCAGTAGCGTTCGAGGGATGGAAGAAATTGTCCAAAAATAAGCAGAAAATGTTTATATATATGAATATTGATACTCAATGAAAAACAAGTCGAAGGAAAAGAATTAATTTTTAGAGCGGCGGCAACAGCCGGTGATTAGCCCTTATACAAGAATTAAGAGAAGGATTTTACGAAAGATGGCAAAGAGCCGTGACATACAGCATTTTACCGTTGCTTCATAGCAGTACTGACCAGTGATCAGATTATAAACTTAGAAGAGAGAGAGAGAGAGAGAGAGAGAGAGAGAGAGAGAGAGAGAGAGAGAGAGAGAGAGAGAGGTTGTGGCGGGGGGGGAGGAGATTCCAAATGGAAGACGAAAGGGCCACGAATCGTGGATGTCGAATGTTTTTAAGAGACCTTGCTGGGGTAAATCTTTTATATGGGTAAGTCTTTTTGTATGGGAAAAAAAAGGGGGGCATTTAGGATTCACTTCATTTTTCTGTCCTTTCCTAACATCCAACTTATTTTCATTTTCACCAGTTATCTTTTATTCCTTTCTTCGATCTAGATTAAGCTGTCCTTATACCAGCATAGGCTCTTTCTTCTAGGGCAGCCAGTAAGGTATTGTGCCACTTTCAAGTTCCCTTTTCATTGGGATGGTGAGGATTATTGTGGCATGTCATCTCATGACCAGTTTGTACCGATACATTTCATTTCAGATTATACCTAATTTTTTTCTATTTTTTCCCATTAATGTTCTTTACGAGAACAATTCATCATTTCATTCATTTTCATTGCTGATATTGTATTTAGGTAGCTGTGATAATCGCGTCTTATTATTGTTAAAGAATACATTCTTGGTCATTCTTCCGCGTTCTCTTGTATTTGATCTGGTGTCAGTTAAGTTTTATTATGCCATCGTAGCCATATTAGGTGTAATTGCGGCATGAGTGTGACTCCTTGGATAAAGTATTAAAGAAGTGAAAAATGCGCCGAAGTTTGTTCGGGGCAATCGAGTTTTCTGTACAGTGTATAATGCTATATGACACTCTCAGCCACGGCCCGTGAAAACTTTTAGCCGCGGCCCAGGAAACTTTCAGCCACGGCCCGGTGCTGGCCTGTGTTGTTGGCACCTAAAGTGGTGCCAGACGCACGATCATGGCTAACTTTAAATCAAACAAAAACTACTGAGGCTAGAGGGCTGCAATTTGGTATGTTTGATGATTGGAGGGTGGATGGTAATCATGCCAATTTGCAGCCCTCTAGCCTCAGTAGTTTTTAAGATTTGAGGGCGGACAGAAAAGGTGCGGACGAACAGACAAATAGCTATCTTAATAGTTCTCTTTTCAGAAAACTAAAAGGACCCGAAATGTTATTGATCTGAACTTGCAATTATTCGCGCTTCTCCCCAGTTTTCATAATAGGGCCATTAGCTTCCTGTCGTGCCGATTTTATTGTAATAGCCACCTCTTCATGGCGCTCTAATTAGAGAGTATTGG